>NC_082668.1:61203254-61505029 GCF_025265405.1 Mesoplodon densirostris
GTACTGTGGTATTGTTTAGTTTCACTTCCTATATTATGTGTCTGTATTCATGTCCCTCATAAATGTGAGTAGAATACCTTTAGATTATGACTATCATGCAAATAATAATAGATTTAAAAGATAATATACATAAATACTATTATAAACTTCTCAAAGTTTCAAGTTATGTATTTAAGATGTTCTGGACATAACCTATTTGGTACTTATTTAACACTGACATAAATAACTACCTAGCCAAACAGTGGATTTGGACCCAAACTTAAAGTGGGCTCCACTCCAAATCAGATATGGTGTCTCATTATCGAAAATGAAATCCTAAGCTGTAAAATACCTTTAAGTGGTTTTAAAATAAGGATAAAATATACTCAGATTATTAAATATTAAAAATTGCTTTAAAATAAATATCTGAAGTTTGAAAATTTATTCTTTCAAAGAGCCTGCTTCCATTCACACTTACATCCTTCCAACAAATAAGTGTATTTGATAAAGACTCCAGAAGGATGTCCATTTGGATATGTTTTCAAGCAACATTCTGTATTGACTGCAGGCCATTTGGCCGACAGTAATTAGTGGTTGAGTTTTACCACCTACCTTCAATGCCATCTGTTTTACAATAGAAGTGCTTAATTTAGAGTGTAGATTTTGCAAACCTTATAAAACAGGAAATCTGAGACAATGATTAAAGAAAGAATGATTGGGTTCCAAATTCTCTCTATTTCTAGTCCCATCTCCCTCCAATCCATTCTCCACACTGAAATAGAGTGAACATTCTAAAATATAAATTTGATTAAATTACAATCCTACTTAAAAACCCTTCATTGACTCCCTATCTTTCTTAGGATCAAGTCAATAATCATTTTGTAAGCCTTTATCTTCTGTCTTCTGAATACTCCTTCAGTATCATTTTTGAGGACTGCCTCTCTCACTTGCTGCTATGGTTTTTCCTATGTTCATGCTCTCTTTTGTCTTCAATGTATTGTCTTCTTTACCTAATATTTCCCCACTCAACTCTACCAAAGTGTAGACTCTCAAATTCCAATTTACTCTTCCTGTAAGACTTCCCTGGAGTCTAAGTTAATATTCCTTCCTATAGGCTTCCATAGCACAAATGTTAATAGTAATTATTGAACTTCTCTCTCTGTGTTGCAATTGCCTATTTACTTGTCCATCTCCACCATTTCTCCAGAAACTTCCTTTTGAGAGTATGGATTACCTTTCATTTGCAATTACGTACAAAGTATTTAACATCATATCTAGCTTATAATAAGTTCTCAACAAATATTTGTTGAGATAACTAATGAATAAATCAACAGAAACAAAGTTATTCAGTTTCAGTCCTGAAAACGTAGGTCATAAACAGTACAAATGTAGTCCTATGTTATTGTAAATGTTCATGATCCTGAAAGCTTACACGCCAGGTAAAACATGCTTCTTCAACTTAAACTTGTAACATCCAGGTCTCCAGTTTTTAAAGTTCACACAGTGGCCTTTTCAATGTAATTCCCCCTCCATATTGAATTTGTTATTAAGCGACTTATACGGACAACTGAGTTTTTCTCAAAAGTCTACCTTAAGAGATAGAAACAAAGAATATTTGACCAGCCACAGTTAAGTTTAAGAAAGATGAATGACTCATCAATTTCTCTGGCTTGTTTTGTTTTCCTCTTCCAAGTCACATGAATTGTTTGCCACCTGAGTATTTGTCATTTTTATTTTAATGTTCACTTATGTCAAATACAACTTGGATCTCTGACCAATGAATAATTTATGCCTGGGGACTCTTTTTAGATGGAAAAACTCCCTTCTGTGTATAGCTAGCTGTGCCAATTATAATAAGTAGCCAATTCTGAACAAAAACAAACAACCACCTGAAAGTTCCTGTCATAGCTAAACAGAAAATAGCTTATGCATCAATGGAGGGCATTAGAGCATCAATAAATTGAATTTGTTGCAGGGAAAAAAATGTCTGTGTAACTGCTATTCAAAGTTCCTCTCCCTGACAGGATCCAATTGTGTCAAGAAACTAAGTAAATATGCTTAAATTCAGACTCAGAGAAAACTGAAAAAGGCTATAGAAATCATCCAGCCAGACTTCTGCATAGAATAAGGCTCGTTTGGGCTTAGAATACGTCCGAGAATCTAAACAACTCTGTCCATAACCTTTAGTGACTATGCTGTTTCATTAATGGTCAAGACTGTATCCCTGTCTAGATGCAAGGCAAATGTGTACTCAGAAAATAAATTTGTTTAAAAAAATCAATCAAGGCCAGTCTACCTGACTTAAGGTACTTTAAATACAGTATTCTTCAACTTCCTTGACACCTGATTCTTTTTCCTTTTTTCCTTACTGTCATAAAGAGTATGAATGCATTTCTAACGTTTGACTGCTGACAGCTCTCAAGCTCCACCCCTCCCTCTTCGGCTTCAGCTCCACATCTGGGTAAGGTGGTAAGAAAGCCTGGGTGTGCTTTCCTTGGCTGCCAGTGCTAAGTTCAAATCACACAAGCCCCTGGTTGTGACAGACCCTCAACCCTAGCCCCACTACTCTACCACTATAAAAACCCAAGTTATTCCCCTCTCCCAGTTCTTTTAAGTTATTACAGACCTGCTTCAGAAGGCTGCCCTGCTCTCCTTCAGAAAGCCTCCTAATGTGAGTAATAAACATTTTCATACCATCTTGGAGTATGAAAATTACATGTGACTACATGAGTCTCAACATCCACATAAAATTTTGAGTGTTCACAGAATCTCACATATGGTGTATAACTGGAAGTCAAAGTATTAATGCACAAGAAGGCTGTGAATCTACAGAATATATTTTAAATAGGAGTGAGAAAGAAGCAGAATAAAATTATTAACAACAAAAACCAAAGATCAAAACAGGTTAAACTCACTTTAGAAATAAAATGTGTCACATAGATCCAAGAACAAATAGACCTGTTATTTCATTACAAATAATCTGGATAATCGTCAGGACTGTATAATCTGCAGAGAGCGTCAATCAGTTTACAAGGCCAAAGTAGAAGGTAAATAAAAAGAACTGAAACAGGTAGGAACTGTTCAATGTTCCAAATATATTTTACATGGTGACAAGATATTAAAACAAAGGTATATCTCAGCATGGGAAAGACACATTCCTGGAAAGTAATTTATAAAATAGTATAGCATTCTATTCTAACATTTTCTCAATGTTATATTGATCCCCAATATAAAATAGAAGATAAATTCTATACAAGAAAAAAAATCATTAACCCACTTATTTAAAAGTTGTTTTTAAATAACTCATTCAAGATGGAGAAATTAATATCTTTCTCAAGCATAATAACATTTTTTAAACTTAATTCTATTAAGGTATAACTTACATATAATAAAATGTACACAAGTGAACAGTTTGATGAGTCTTAACAGATGTTTATAGCCATGCAACCGCTGTAACAATTAAGATATAAAATATTTCCAACATTCAGAAAGTATTCTCATGCCCCTCTGCAGTCAATTTATCTCTAAACTTCTGCCCAGGCAATCACAGATCTTATTTCTATCACCTTAGAATTAGTTTTACCTGTTTCCAAAATTCACATAGATGGAATTATACTGCATGTGTGCGTTTGTGAATGATTTCTTTTGTTCAGCATGTTATTGAGATTCATACACTTTGTTTCATTATTTTCATTGCTGTGCATTATTCTATTAGTAATAATACACAACAATTTGTTCATTCATTCACCTCTGGTGGACATTTGGATTGTACCAAGTTTTTTTGGCTCTTATAAAGATGCTCTGAACATTCACGTGCAAGTTTTTAATTGCAAGGCCATAAAGTTTTTTCCTACCTTTTCTTCTGACAGTTTTATACCTTTTGCTTTTACATTTAGGTTGATTATCAATTTTAACCTAATTTTCTCTATGGAGATAGGTAAAAGTCAATAGTCATTATTCTTCCTTTCAGAAATCCATTTTTCGAGCATCATTTAATTTAATTACCCAGGAGTCTTTGTAGAAAAAATAAACATATATATGTGGGTCTATTTATGGACACTCTATTTTGTTCTACTGATCTTTGTGCTTATCCTTACCCAAGTACCATAGAGATTTTATAAGTGAAGTTTTTATAAAATTCTAGAAATCAGGTAGTGTAAATCCTTCAAATATTTTTTTTTTCAAAATTGATTTGGTTATTCCACCTTGTTTGCATTTCCAGATACATTTTTAAAACAATTCCAGTTTCTACAAAAATACTTTCTAGGATTTTAACTCACATGGTGTCAAATCTATAGATCAATGATCAATGTGAAGAGAATGGACATTTAACAATATTAAATCTTCCAATTCATGAAGCTGGTTAACTCTTCTTTAATTTTTCTCTCAGCAATGTTTTGTAGTTTTCAGTGAGGATACATTAAACAATTTTTCTTAAATTTATTCTGAAATATTTCATAAGTGAAAACTATTAAACTTACTTTAATAATTATTGTAGCTTCTTTGTAGATTGCTTCAGATTTTCTACATAAACAATCATGCCATCTACAAATAGCAACAGTCATTTTTCTTCTTCTCCAATTATTATATATTTTATTTCTTATTATTACCTTATTCTGTTACCCATGACCAACATCAAAACTTTGAATAGAAGAGGTAGAGAGTAGGCATCTTTGACTTCTTTCAAAACTTAGGGAGAAAGCATTCAATATTAATCATTAAATATAATGTAAGCAATACCTTTTTCATATATATGTGCTTTATCAGATTGAGGAAATTCCACACTATTCCTAGTCAGCTGCAAGTTTTTTTCATGGATGGGATTGAGTCTTGCCAAAACCTTTCTCTGCAATCACTGAGTTGATCACAGAATTTGTCTCCTTCGTTCTGTTAATGTGAGGAATTGAGTTGACTGATTTTTGAATGTTGAAACCACTTTGCTTTCTTTGGACTACCTCCTCCTCTTGCTAATGATATATTTTCCTTTTTTATACTGCTGTCCTAAAATTTTATTGAGGATTTTTGCACCTATGTTGATAAGGGATATATATAAATTTTATTAATGATTTCAAGAAGTGAGTTGTTGGCATGGACAAATTTCTCTAATGTTTGGTTTTTAGTGGATAATTTGGTCTTCTATTTTTAGCTTGTAAAAACATTTTTCCCCTCCAAGGACTCCCTTAGATGTATACCATAAAAACTTTTTAATATGTTACATTTTCAATATCCTGTATCTCAAAACTTTCATTTGTGTGCTTCTAATTTCTTCTTTGATCCATGGGCTATTTAGGAAAGTATAATTTAATGCCCAAATGTTAGGGGATTTTACACTCATTATTTTGTTATCGAATTCTAATTTAACCCATCATCGTCAGAGAACACAAAATGTAGGATTTCTAGCTTCATTTATCTTGAGAGCTATGAAAAGTCCAAGGTGTTTTCTAATATTCTCCACCTTGGCAAGACTCAAACACTGTGTCTCCTCTGTGGATTTTGTTGAGACTTTTCTTATTCTTAGAGTAAGTCTAAAGTAGATCTTCCTCTAGGACATGGTCATTATGACTAAGGCATGTTGGTTTCTGTTCCACCATCTCCCAGCACTGCTTAATTTCTAGTATCTCTGTTTTCTGCCCCGTAGAAGCCAATTTTTGGCAAGCCTTGCATAATCTCACCTTTTGCATGGGTAGCTCTACCTTTGGTGAAGAATTTGTGGGGATCCTTCTGTTCTGCATACACTTCCCCATGCAGTCCATTGCTCTCCAATGCTCTGCCCATCAGATTCCAGCCACTTCAGCTGCCCTGAACTCTGATGTCCTCCACTCAGTGGATCTACCATGATCTTCTTGTACTATAGCTATCTGCACTGCACTCAAGGAAGTGTCCCCATGCAGACAGGCAGAGAGAATATGGGTTTCATTTCATGACTTTCCCATTTTTACTACATCACAATCTTACTCTGCCTATTGTCTGATGTTTGAAAACTATTATCTTATATATTTTTCCCAGTTTTATAGTTTCGTTTGTTTTGTTTTTTTAAGTTAAGAAATCTAGACTAGTACTAGTTACTTGATCAGAACCAAAAGTGAAAGCTTGTTTAATTGTGTTTGTTTGTTTTAAATTCTTGGGTCAGCATCTTCCATCAATTCCAGTTTCCTTTAAAATGTATAAAAATGTCAAAGCCAGGTAATTTATTCAAGAGTGGGAGTTTTTTTGTTTAAAAAAAAAAAGTTGCCCGACTATGAAAATGTGAGAGAATTAGAAAAGGGGTCTTATGTACTCAGACACCCAGATGTTTAAAGGAGATACAGCCCTGATCAAAAGATAGTTTTTCTTGCTATGAGAAGAACAAAAGAAAAAGGGAGAAGTTCTGCCTGAGATGTGTATGCAAGAGTGGAGACCTGACCTTCTAACAATATCCAAGCAGGAGGGGTTATTATGCAAATTGATGTGTCCAACTGTTGTTCTTTTCTGTGATGGATAAAAGGAAATAGGCTCAAACTGCAGGATGGGGGACTAAGGTTTGGCAGCTTTACAAATGGCCCTTTACTTACTGACCCAAGGAAAGTGATAGCTGATTGCAGGAGGGTATTATGGAATACTGATTTCAGTATTTATTTATTGTTTCTCCATCCCCAATCAGAACACAAGCCAGTTGATGGTACACTGTTAGGATACTGTATTTAACTTACATGCTATATAGAAATTTTATACACAGTAACGAGTACAGAGAAAGTTTTATACATTAAAAAAATTTAGAATTATATTCTTCTAAAACAGAGAAAGTCATTTTCATCTCCCTGAATTGATTTTTTTAAAGTGCTTTAGTTCAATGGTTTCTGATTCATATATAGTACAATCAAAATAGGAAAAATAGCTGATGTATATACAGGAATTTAGAGTTTTCAATAACTTTTCACTTCTATTATCTCATTTGTTGTTTCAGACATGCTATTTCCATTTTATAGAACAGGGAACTGGGGTCCATGAAAGGTAGATAACTTGGCCAAGTGAGTAGTGATAGGTCTTGAAATGCTATTTCAATATCAAACACCTCTTGTTCAGCCTACTAATCTTTTCACTGAAGCTTCTAGGGGTCTCTCAATAAAGTGGTGATGTGCAGCTCTAACGTTCTTCTGGACAGTGGCAAGGGGCTTAACCAGAAAAGCCAATCACAGTGCCTGTCATACTCTCAGACTCTTTTAGAAACTCTTCTCAGGAACTCGAAGCTGGAAATAAACTGATAAAATAAGCAAGTTCTGCCAGAAAGTCTAGGAGCTAACATGGCAACCTGGAGTCAAGAGGAAGCAGAAATTATAAATATTCAGAATTAGATATGCAGTAGCAAAAGAATCACTATTAGAGGGTGGAAAGGGCAGACGGCTGTTGAATTTCAAGGGGAAAAAAGAGAAAGAAAGAACAAGTAGATGTACATGTGCATGTAACAGAGCAGGGTCAACATACAACACTAAGAGAATCAGGGAAAAAAGAGAAAAGAACAAGTAGATGCACATGTGCATGTAACAGGGCAGGGTCAACATACAACACTAAGAGAATCGGGGATCTTTTGCTCCTTAGGTCCCCCTCACAGTCTCTGATTCTGAATCAGTTCCTGGGAAGACACCCTCTAGGGGCAGGTTTCTTATGATTCCCCTTCTACCTGAAGGCAGGCTCCACTATACTCCCTTGCCATGTGCGCTTTCTGAAGCTGCATTGTTGAGCCCTTCCTGGCTACCTGGGTATATGTATCTTCCCAATATCTCTACCATGTCCCAGTATTTCAGATTTCTTGAAGATTATTTGTCCCTTGTCAACAAGATACCTGAAATAAACCATATCCCATAGCACTGAGTCCAGCAGCTGATAAAGATTTAATGCTGACAGATCAAAATAGAAATCTCAGGCTTCCCTGGTGGTGCAGTGGTTGAGAGTCCGCCTGCTAATGCAGGGGACGAGTGTTCGTGTCCCGGTCTGGGAAGATCCCACATGCCGTGGAGCAGCTGGGCCCGTGAGCCATGGCCACTGAGCCTGCGCATCCGGAGCCTGTGCTCCGCAACGGGAGAGGCCACAACAGTGAGAGGCCCGCGTACCGTAAAAAAAAAAAAAAAAAAAAGAATAGAAATCTCTGGGAAAAATAATTTAAAATAATAATGACACTAAGTTACATCAAGCTGTTTGGTTAGTAGGGTACTCAGAAGCGTGCATTGTTGTGAAAGAAATGTATGTATCAGAGATGGGGAAATGAGCAGAGGGCTTTTCCTACATGTCTTATTTCTTTGAAATCCTAGGGCAATTATTTATGGTCACTCCTGCAAGATGCAATTTTTATTCTAATCATTTAAGGTACTTTATCTTTTGCATGCCTGGCTACCTATAGTGAAACTCTTTGGAGGTGAAGAATTCTGTATCATTTTCTTTATGTATTGCTTCACAGTACTGAAACCGTGTGCTGTCCTGTACTCACAGCAGTACCTTTGAAATAGTCACTGACCGAAGAAAAGAGGGTTAACAGTACTGCATGCTTTATATTCCTTGGCATTTAATTTAATATTCATAAAAGCCTTAATAATTATGTGCTATCACACGTGAGTATATGGTGTCTCAGAATGACATAGCTGATGTTCCACAATTTATATGTCACAGAGTTAAAGTTTGAAACCGGCAACTCTGATTTAGTAGCCTCTGTTATTTCCACCACCCATCCCTAACTCCCATCAGCTCCTCCATTCACTCATAAAACAGAAATTTAAGAGATGACTGCACCAGGCACTGGAGATAGATTGTGGAACTGGGGATACAGAGTTGAGTAACAGCAACAACAACAATAACAAAACCCCAGACTCCATCCATTACGGAGCTTCTACTCTACTGAGCCTCTTGAACTTTATGGCTCACAGATTGTCCCCAGTCAGTGATCTCTATTCATTTCTTCTCCCTCACCTTGCATATATGAAGTCCAGTGTGTAAGACTATCACTTTTGCATATACGAAATTAAGCATCACACCCCTTCAGCTTTCTTCATACAGCCACCTGCCACTTACCCATCACAGACCTCCATGCCCATGGTTAAGAAATAAGCTTCTCTCTGAAGGCAGTGAAGGCATATACATGTCCAAAGGCCGGGTAGGGTAGATAATTTTTTCCACAAGATCCTCTGGCTTTCAATAACAAATTTTATTCTTGCTAGGTCACATTTTGAAATTAATTTTAATTGGCAAAACCTTCTTATTTATGGCACTGAATTATGTCCACCCAAGAGATATGTTGAAATTATCTCTCCCAGTACCTCAGAATGTCATCTTCTTTAGAAATAGTGTTGCAGATGTAATTAGTTGAGGTCATACTAGTGTTGGGTGGGCCCCTAACCCAATCTGACTCATGTCATTATAAGAAAAGGGAAGTTTGAACACAGAGATTCACAGAGGGAGGACAACTGGAAGAGACACAGGGAGAAGACAGCCATGTGATGGGGGAGGCAGAGGAGGGAGTGATGCATCTATAAGCAAGGAATGCCAAGGATGGCTGGTAAACACTAGAAACTGGAAGAAACAAAGAAAGATTCTCCCCTTCAGGTTTCAGAGAGAACATGATCCTGTGCTGACATCTTGATTTTAGATTTCTAGCCTCAAAAACTGTGAGACAATGAACTTCTGTTGTTTAAACCATCCAGTTTGGATAACGGCAGCCCTAAGAAACTATTCCATCTTTCTTCCTCTTTCTTTTTTCATTATCCACGCCCTTCTCCTTTACTTCTTTTTTACTCTTTCTTTCCTCCTTCCTCTTCTTCTACTTCTTTGTATTCTGTTCCATCACCTCTCACTCATCTACTGTTATAGGTCCCAATGGCAAGAATCAAAAAGTCACTCTGCCACCATTCCTTCCTACTTGACTTCCCAGGTCTGACATCTTCTTGTAGCTCCATTGCAGAACCGCTGTCAGAGTTGTTTAATAAAGATCCCCTTTTATTTATGAATGTTAAGCAATGCCTAGAAGGTTCAGAAACTCTCCTCCCAGTCTATAGTACAAAATGCATGAACTGACGGAGAAGTCTTGGAGCAATGCTGCTGCTCCCATTTAAAGATGCTGAAGCATATGTTTCATTGGTCCTCTGGCATCTTTATGCCTTCAGAGACAGGCAATCTACTTCCTTCAGAGGTATTCAGTGCACAGCAAATGACTAGCAAGTCTTAGAACATGTAAATGTGTGGATGCTTCGCAGTACCAGGTAGAAAGGGCATTTTTCCTCAGTCCTCAGTGTCACAACTAATTGTGTTTTGCCTCTCACAGAAGCACTGGGTCACTTCACGAAGCAATTTTCTACTCCAGAAAATCACACTACCCCGCTGGCTATGCAAATAATCTAGTATAGAGCATCCTTCTTGAAAACCTTTTCTCAAGGAAATGTTTCAAGACCTGATTTTGTGCAATGAAAAAGGAACACTTGTCACTGGCTATTTCCTTCTCTAAACATCTCAGCTGGCAAAGTTGTCTTGGTTACTTTGCCCTTTGTTTTTTTTTTTTTTTTTTTTTTTTTGCGGTATGCGGGCCTCTCACTGTTGTGGCCTCTCCCGTTGAGGAGCACAGGCTCCGGACGCACAGGCCCAGCGGCCATGGCTCACGGGCCCAGCCGCTCCGCGGCATATGGGATCCTCCCAGACCGGGGCACGAACCCGTATCCCCTGCATCGGCAGGCGGACTCTCAACCACTGCGCCACCAGGGAGGCCCTACTTTGCCCTTTGTTGTCAGCAACAATAAAGAACAAGAAAAAGGCACAAAACCATTAGCGAGACCTCACTACCTTTTTGTAGGTCAGTGTAATTTTATATGCATAATACACATTTTAAAACAGTAACAAATAATATTTTATAGGCTGTTTTGTGTATTTTATTTAGCAAATAATTACAAAGGGTTTTTATTGTTCCTAGAAACTGATGTAAGAAGGTCAGAGCTAAAACCAATGTAATCTATTTCCTTATGGAGTTTTCAGTCTAGTGGGGGAAGCAGACACACATCCAGATGACTGCCTCTGTGTACAGGCTGTGTGGGACAAGCTGGGTGGTACCCTGAACACTGCACAAGATCTGAAGTCTGATCATCTGGGCTCAAATCTTGGCTCAGCCACTTGCTAGTCTCCGATCTTGAACAAATTAGTTAAACTGTCTAAGCCTCAGTTTTCCCATTTGTAACTAGATCCCCCAGTCATGGGGCTACTTTGAAGGCTTTACAATTTAATGTACATAAAGCCTTAGCATAGCTCTGGATACCAGGGAGCTCTGAGGAATAGTAAGCTTCTGTTCTACAAGGGGAAAGAGCAGTTGGGCAGAGGGACTGAGTGAATGTAGCCCATTGCAATAAGACATTGGTGTGGAGTATTAACTATCTGGAAGCTATTCAACTTTGGCTGTGCTGAGTAGCCTCACCGATCTGTTTAACACTCTCCATAGAGACCAACTAGTGACAGCAACCAAAAGAGGAGGGAAAAAACTATAGAACAACGACTTAAGAAGAGTCAGTGACATTATCACCACCTGCCCTCGCCCCGTCTCCTGAGGTATCAGCAGCTGCTCCAAGGAAAACACTATGTGTGTCACACACAGCAATTACTTGGTTGATTTCTCTGCAAGCAGTTGCTATTTTTCTGTTGACAAGGCACGTTGAATTAATCATTTGGCATTACATAATATTCAATTTACTGTCTCATAACACTTTATTTGTTTTATATAAGGAGTTGTGTGCCAGAGGGCTCTGATGATGTTGAAAATTCATTTCAGTCACTCACCTGTACTGCTAATGGTTTTGCTGCCAGCTTTTTAAGCTTGAATTAATTTGGCAACTTAGTGCTCAAGTGAAAAAAGTAGAGAATCTATTCCTGAACATAGGTAAAGCCAGATGGAGGCTGAGGCGTAAGGAAGAGAATTTGTTTTGTTGGAGGTTGTGACGCAGACGTCAGATTTTTACCATTTGTAATACCAGTTGTTGTTTTTTTTTTTTAAATAAACTTTTAATTTTAGAATAGTCTTAGATTTACAGAAAAGCTGTGAACTAGTTCCAAGAGTTCCCATACCTGTAACATGCAGTCTCCCTGCTACTGTTAATGTCTTATATTATGTGTGGTACATTTGTGGCAGCCACTGAAGCAAGTGTGATACATTACTGTAAACTAAATTCCATACTTTATTCAAAGGTACTTAGTTTTTACCTAATGTTCTTTTTCTGTTTCAGGCTGTCATTCAGAATACCACATTACATTCAGTCATCATGCTTTCTTAGGCTCCTCTTGGCTCTGACAGTTTCTCAGATTTTCTTTGTTTTCAATGACCTTGGCAGTTTTGAGGAGTAGTGTCAGGCATTTTGTAGAGTTGTCCCTAAATATTTTTATATAATTTTTCTCTTTATGATTAGACTGAGATTTGGGGTTTTGTAAAGAAGATGACAGAGGTGAAGTTCTATTTGCATCATCACATCACATCAAGGGTACATGCTATCTGTAAGACGTATCATTTTTGATGTCAACCTTCACTGCCTGGCCAAGGTGATGTTTGTTTCCACTGTAAAGCTCCTCTTTTCTTCCCCATTTCCATACTGTGTTCTTTGGAAGGAAGTCATATAAGAGGTAGGATTTATGCTCCACCTACTTGAGGGTAGACTATCTACTTAAGTTGTTTAATTTTCATCTGTGCTTGAGATTTGTCTGTTATCTCCCATTTATTTATTTATTCAATTATTTATATCCATATGGACTCACAGAAATTTATTTTATACTTTGGCTTCTAATCCAATACTGTGTTTATTTTGTTGCTAAATTGCTCCAGCTTTGGCCAGTGGAGCTCTTTCTATTGGCTCTTGTGTCCCTTTTACATACCCGCATCATGGTGGGTTATTTTGTTTTGGGGGGCTTTTTTTGAACACTCCCTTACTTTCTGGCAACACAAGATACTCCAGGGTCATCTTGTGCCAGCCCTAGAATCGGTTATTTCTTCAAGCATGGATCCTTTTATTGGAGAATGGTATTAGAATCTGAGCTCTGGGTGTTGGGTATGCTTGTTGCTCCTGGAGGGTCCTTGCTTCTGATACCAGCTTTGTTACCACTAGGATTCCCTAGGATGCCCAGGGCCTCACACTGCCCAAGACCCCACCCTATAGTGGCTCATCCCACACAGCTCTTCTTCAGCAGCCTGCCACAGGACAGCTGGGCTAAACCATCATCTTTCCCTTCCCCCCCATCAAAAGCTATCCACCTGGGTCCTGTTCCTTCACTGCTCTTGCCATCAGCTTCTGAAGATAATTAGTTATTTGAACCTTGCACAGACTCTTCCAGGTGATTTTCAATAAATATTTGTTACACTGAATTGAATCTGATCATCTAATTCCCATTAAATTGTCAAAAACTGATAATAGATTAAAGTGTCACTACTCACAGGAGATAACTGAATTTTTAATAGAGAATTTCTGAAGACACAGCTCTTTCCCAAGAAAATGACACTGAAACATGGCAGATGCTTGGGAAGATGTATATAAGCAGATAAACCTTAATTTAGTGGGTCCTGGCCAGCATTTTGAAAAATCAAAAGAGAACAGAAAATGTAATGCCTCACATATAATTAGAATAAACATTGCTTTGTGAAGCTTTGGGGGATGTGTGTTTATGTGTGTGTGTGCACACCGAGTCATGATGTACATCACAACATGGCTCACAATGTCTAAGTGGCTAGTCTTTCCATCATTTTGTATAAGGATATAGAGGATATTAGAAATTTTAAGGATTACTGTGCTAAATCTCAATTTGGCAAAGCAAATCACTTTGGTCCATTTTTTCTTAAATTCCTTTGGAAATATTTCACAATCATTGTTTTCGTCAGTGGCATGCCATACCGCTAAGTCTGGCTTTTATGTATATAAAAAGATATGATGCATATGTGATAGGAGATCACATTCTGTCCTTTTACTTTCTAGCTTATTATCTCTATTAAGGGGTAGTCCCATCCATCTAGATGTCCGGGTAAGCAACGAGACGATACAGTGTAGTGGTTAAGCATTCAGGCTCTGCTTTATTCATGACATAAGCTCTACCATTTCTTAACTGTGTGGTTTAGCCCAGGAACCTTAATTTTTCCTGTATGTAAAATGGGACTAATGTTAGTATTTACCTTACAGGGTTTTTGTGATAGAAAGGTTTAACATGGTCAATAAATAAGTCAGTACTTTGTGAACTGCAGATCACACCTCCTGGGTGGACCAGGAAATCCATTTAATGGGCTGTGTACAACATTAAACAATAAAATAGACTAACATATCATGGAAGAGTGCCTGCAAGTAGTTATATCATGGCAGAGTGCCTGCAAGTTGATTCACAAAACTTTGGTTCTGTGTCTGTGTGTCTGTGTCTATATTTATGTGTGTCTGTGTGTGTGGATATTGGGTCACTAGGTAAAGGGCATTCCTACTGATGGTCATAATCAGAATATCTGAAATGTCAGACAGATCTTTCCTCCCCCCAAACTAAATTTACCCCTCCCCATCCTTCCATTTCAAGCTCAGTTGTTCCTCTTTCAAATAACATTTCTTTACCTGCCTGTCTGATTTAAATCCTTTATCGCATCATGAAACTCTGAATTCCATCACTTAGCTGTAATTTTACGTTTGTTTATGTGATTGTTAGATTAGCAACTGTATCACCCTTTTTAGGCTGTAAACTCACTGACAGTCATGACTGTTTTTTTTTTTTTTTTTTGCTCACTCCTATATTCCTTGCATCTAACACATGTCTGGCACACAAGACCTGCTCCATAAATATGAAATGAATCAATGTATCCTCCATTTCCTCCAACATAACCCCATGTGTAATCCAGCCATTAAGTCCTGTGGATTCTTTCTCCCTAATATCTCTCAGGTCCACCAACTTGGCTGTATTATTTAGAGAACTTAATTCTTCTTGCCTGAATTTCAGCAATATTCTTCTAACTGATCTCCTTATCTACACCCTGCTGCTTTTCCTCCCACTCCAATGCAATTAATTTTCTCCCTAAGTGATTTTTTTACAAAAATAAAAATATGATCATGCCACCTCTCAGCTTAGTATCTTTCAATGGCATCTAATTGCCCTCAGAAAGAAGTTCAAATCCTTTATTATGTAGAGGGTACAGACATTTGCAATCATAGTGCCTTTGTGCAAAATTTTAACTTTATTTTCTTATAACTGAATTTAATTTTCTGATTCTGAACTGTATCTGGCTGGTTCAGAATCAATTTAGTCACTTTCATGTAAACTCAGTCCAACTTAGTGATTTTTCAGTCAATTAGGATTATAACTCTCTTACTTCCTTGCACTCTTCTCCTACGGGCTGAATCTAATCTTTGGGTGATGAGGGAGGGTGACTGGGGTAGTTTACACAATTGCCACCACCACTTTTTAGGGAGAAGGCTTTTCCTTCTTGCTCTCAATCTGCTTCAGATCTACACTGGCCTTGTAATTCTGGCTGTGCTCTCTGATTCTCAGCTGGACATGAGCAACTCCATCAAGGGTCATCTGGGTAATCTAGGTCTGCCTTGACTCCTTTAGCATTCCAGTGATGGCGGTCCATGGTAAAGACAATCATTTACTCTCCCTGTCTCTGTAGGCAATTGTCTATGCCACAGCCTTCTAATGAGTGGCCCCTGTGTCACCATATTAATGCCCAAGTCCCCTCTGGTACTTGTGCTTTGTTCACTCATGCTCTCTCTCCCTCTCCCTCTTCTTCTCCTTTCCTCTTTCCTCCTTGAATATGATGCTTCACTCAGAACATATGGGAATGGTCATATGTCATGCCTTTTAGGAACTAAGACCTACTAATGGGCTCTCACACTGCCCCTAAAACCTTTCACTGAGTATTTGATTACCAGGCCCACACGCAGTTTTGAGAAGCATTGCTTTTCCTTTCTTTCCAATTCCCCAAACTTCAAGGCCTCAAGGGGGGATTCTAGTCTGTAAGAGACCCTTGTATCGCTCAGCACTTGTTAAGTCCTCCAGAATATGATCCAACTGTATTTTCTCTCCAAAGTTTACAGGCTTTTTAGTGCCAGGAATGAAAGGAAAACTTGAACTATGCCCACTTGCATCCTTTATTTCAACTTTGGAATTTATAAATCATAAGTTTGTTTCTGTTTATGCTATTGTCCCAATTTGAAAATCTCCCTCTGTAATTAATGTTAATCCAAACATTTCTGTAGGGACCTGTACGGTTGTAGTTAAAGACGGCATTTATTTTATTTTGCCAGACACTAGTCTAAGCACATCCTGTTGTTATTTTATTTAATTCTCACAACAAACTTCTGAGGAAGGTAGAATTATTTTTCTTATTTTACCAACGAGAAAACAAAAGTACAAAAAAGAAGAAACCTGTTTCAGGTTTTACAACAGGTAGTAAGACAAAATCTAACCCAGGAACTCTTAATCTGGAGTCTTTGCGGTCAATTATGTCGCTATGCTGCAAACACCTCCATGGTTTATAACACCTCAAACCCTGGTACCAGATGCACTAAGTTAGTGGTAGAATGTTCTTTCTCTGTTTTCCTTCTTATCATTTGAAATTCAGTTCACTTCACTGTGTCCTCTGAAAGGTTTCTTTTTAATCACCTGTCTCACTCCCCTCCTCTAATCTGATTTCACATGCTCTAATGGCCGGTTTAACTAACTCTGGTCTCCCACTAGACCATGAGTTTATTGAAAGCAAGAGCCCCATTCTCCCTTTTTTTTAACTGAAGTATAGTTGATATGCAGTAATATGATATAAGTTACAGGTGTACAATATAGTGATTCACAATGTTTAAAGGTTATATATACTTCACTTGTTACTATAAAATATTGGCTATATTCCCCATGTTGTACAATATACACTTGCAGCTTATTTTATACCAAACAGTGTGTAACTCTTAATCCCCTACCCCTCCCTTCCCTCTCCCCACTGGTAACCACTAGTTTGAGAAACACATTCTCTTGATATCTGTATTTCAATGCCTGTTCTAGTGCCTGGCACATAAAAAAGTGTTTAGAACAACTTATTGAATGAATTAATGATGAATAAAGAAATTTGAAGGCTGAAGGTACTATGAAGTACTGATGTAGAAATAACAAAAACTTTTAAGAAATGGGAAACATGGCAGGTTTAAATGATGCCTGTTTGATAATAATATAAAATCTTATTTTTAAGTTGAGAGACTTGGGTGGAAAATCAAGCTCTCTGGAGGCTAATAAGCCTCACTGTCCTTGGATATCCATCTTGTTCCACATGTTTTGAAGGAAATATCTAAAGTAGTATGTTTTCCCAAAGGTGTCTATCATTCATGAATTTTGAAGTCCCTGAAATACCAATAAAAGAACTTTCTGCTGCTTGCAAGGATTATCTATGGTCTTTCGGGAGATTAATCCTCAGAATCACAACAGGGAAAAAGACTGTACAAGTTAGTAAAAGAAAACCTAGGGGTCTGGTTTTAACAACAGCTATGGAAAGAGCTGTGGACAGCTGCCAGTGGGACCTGAAAAACTGAAGCTGCCATAGTACTGGGCCACAATTTGTTAGAACATATCCAGGAGAAGCAAAAAGAGTCTCATGGTCCAAGACATCTGGAATCTTGATGAATTTCCCATCCCCTCTGCCCACCAGAAACACCAGTATTGACTGCACAGAGCAGAAACGTGAGTCATGCCTACTACACACAGCATTCATGTTCTCTAGCCAAATGGCTAATTTTCAAGGCTACCCAAAGCAAATGCTCCAGCCTAAAAAACTGCCAGTACTTATTAACCCATTCAAAAAGGACAGATTTGTCCTGCTCCCTTTATTCCCTAGGACAGGTACCTATTAAAGGTCAGCAGTTGGTTTATTAAGATAAATCTTGAATCCAAACAAAATGTTTGCAGAATGTCAGAGACGCAAAAGAATGAACTAATTACTTGAAAATAACTGCTTGGTATTTGACCAAGAACCAGTTCATTAGCATTCAACACCATCACTTTTGCATAAAGAAGGAAAATGAAACATGTCAAAAAGAATGGAAACTTTCTGGGACTGAATCAAGGAATATCATTTTCAGAGTAAAACTGCATAATATGCTGTATATTTTAGGGGCAATTATCAAATGTTGATATGATATTCAGTTTGCTAATTGCATTTCTGAATTCAGTATGTGAACTATTGAAGGCATTTAAGAACCACTATAGTGGGGAATGCTTTCCAAGTGCTAATAGGTAATGGTTGAGCAATTTAGGAATGATGCACGCTACCAAATTCTTCAGACAGACATTTATACCTCTAAGCAAATGTAAATAAAAAGTCATAGGTTTAACATTACCTCCTTCCTCTGTTTCAGCAATCTCAACATGTAGATCTTCGATTAACTTTTAAATAAAATTGTGTTTTTCAAATAGCATAATAACTGATTTTTGAACAATCAGTTGTTTATGCAGGTGATTTTGCAAAACTTTCACTTATTTTAAATCAAATTTTTACATATTGTTATTCTTTGACTTTTGGTTCTTCACTTGCTGGGAGGTAGGGGAGAATAAAAGCTTCTGGAGGGAAATCTAGCTCCTTTACACACCACTTAACTCTTGATTGTACACAGCACATGTCTTCAACCTGTTCCCAGCGTTTTAAGGACAAGGACTGTGGTCCTCCTTCCCGTGTATCTCTAAAAGCACAAGTAAGGAGTACGCTGTAAGTAGAGTCGACTGACTCTACTAATATTCTTCCCAGAACACAGCAAAATTACGCCTGTTGCCTCATATAATGATACTGATTTATCTGCATTCTTTTTTTTTTGTCCCAGAGATTCTTCAGTTCTAACTAATCAATCTTTAAACCACTTAAGAGTCAACACTGTATATGATTATTTTTCCAGTGATATTAGCCAGTTTCCAAATATTTAATAAGCCTGTTTTCAAGATGTAATGCATAGCAAGAAGTGATGAGAATTGTTATGCATTATAGTCTGGGTATTAATGACCATCTGGGAAAGCTGATAGTCAAAGGAAATATCCGATGGTGACTTTACAATTTCTATTATAGCTCATTTGTTTTCTTTAATTAGGTAAGGGAAAAAAAAGAAATCTCTTCCCCTACTGTGGCTGTCTGAAGGAATAACTGTGCCCTGAGCAGCAGGCATGGCCATTTTTAATGAATTGGCAACAAAAGTAGGATTCAATTTCCTAGAACTGATCAACATTTGGGGAAGGGGGACCTTGAAAGCACCATACAAATTGTCAGTGTCCAGCCTTCTAATGTATATATAAAATGTGTGTGTGTGTGTGTGTGTGTGTATACACACACACACACACACACATTATATATATATATATATATATATCATATAAATATAAATGAATCTACCTATGTCTGGTTATAAAACACTTGCAAAAGTATTTTTTAGTAGTTTTAAGATTCTTTTGAAGAATCATCTGCAGAATATAGTGGATGTTTTCAGAACAGAATAATGTGCTTTCTGACAGTGTTATATGAGTGCTTTTCAATGATCATATCCAAAATACTGCCTTTCCAACAATAACCAAAGATGTTTCTCATAATGATAAGTAGATTACATATGTCTGATAGTGAATGTTTAAAAATGTGCAGGCTTTCAGTGCTGCTATTTGGTTGGATAATTTAAAATAAATGAATACTGAAAATCCATGTGTCTTCAGAAATTCTTATTATTTATTATACATTATAATCAGCTATGGGACACTTCAAAACAGGAAACACAAAGCAAGGTTCTTTGCTCCATAAAACATCAAATGTAAATTAGAAATAAATATATTGTTTACTAAAGGGAATAGACTAATGTTTTGCTTGTCTGGTGGAGCAGAGAGAGGTCCATGAGAAAAATAAAACAGGACAAAGACAAGGAGGATTGAAGAAAGGCACTAAACAGACTGGTATAAAAATATGAAAAAAAACTGGGGAGATAATGAAAAGACAGCACTAAATGTGAAAAAAAGGATGATAGCAGGATATGAACCTATATATATATATATATATATATATATAGATAGATATATAAATGTTAAGAATCAAAAAAGATTCAACTTTTTCATCTGAAAACTCCCTAATTTTATGTTTTAAGGGATTATGGAAATGTGTGTTTAAGTTTGTTTGTTTTTTCTTTTCCCCTGAGCTATTTAAATGAATACTTTATGGACACCACCTCATTAATCATTTTTTACTGTGCAGAGTATAATTAATTCTGCTTTACATTTTGAAGAAACATGTTTATGGTCTATTTTGATACAGAGCATCACTGTTGTTCAATGAACATGAATTGGGAATAAAGATGAAACAACCTGGCTCCATTTGCCAAAAACATGCACAGGACTATAAATTTGGTTGGCAAAATGTAAAAAGAGACTCAATATGCATTTGTGTAATTTTGGTGTATGTGAACTGAAGTGAGAAATATAAAAATGAGCAGTACATCTCTTACCCTGCCCCCATTTCTGCATATATTTAACTTTGTAATATATTGTTTTATATGTGTAGGATGGATATATTTCTCTAATTAAATAAAACACGTTTACAAAACAATTGGTATAACACAAAATCAACCACAATTACTTAAAACTATGTACAAGTGAGAAAATTAATACTTGCTAAGTGATGGTTTACCTTTGGAAAACTCCACACACATTTTATTTTTCTCTCATTACCAAAACACTTCTAAACTTCACATTTAGAATATATTTTAAGCAAGTGGTACATTCTTATGGCTGTCCCTTGGAGCAATAAAATGCATTCATGTTAAATGCATATTATTTTGGGGAACCACCAAAAGTCACTTGATGTCAAGTCCAGAAGCTTGCCACAGCTTGCATAGAGAAAGAGAGTATTCTAGAAAGCTATAGAATATTTGGTACATGACACACTGAAAAAGGGAAACAATGAAGATACTCCTCCTATAATGCAAATTACATATGAACAAGGTTGTGTCTGTGAGGGTGTTTCTGGATGAGACTAGCATTTGAATCAGTGGACTCAGTAAAGCAGATTGCCCTCCCCAATGCAGGTAGGTATCATCCAAAGAAAAATATAAAGGGAAAAATAGTAACTTTCTATTGGAGAAACCTGGCAGACATACCTTAACTGGGTGATCATATAGCTCACATTGCTAGCAGTAAGAAATCTCTATATCATATACCTTCTGATATGGTATACTGAGAAAAGTACAACATCGTTTCTGTGCTATTCCTGCCAGAAATTCCTAAACTGAATTTAATCATGAGAAAACATGTCAAACACAAGTTGAGGGACATTATACAAAACAACTGGCCAATACTTTTGAAAGACAAAGATGGATGAACTGTTCCAGATTAAAGGAGATTAAATGCATGTGACAACTGTGTGGTCCTGGATCAGATGCTGGTCCAGAAAATAGGGGCATTACTGAGACAGCTGATAAAATTGAAATAAGGTCTATAGATTAGTTAGTAGTGTTGTATCAATAATTCCTGGGTTTGATAATTAGCCACAGTTATGTAAAATGTTAACATTTGGGAAAGCTGGGTGAAGTTTACAAGGAAATTGTTAGGACTATCTTTGCAACGTCACAAGCCTGAAATTATTTCAAGTTAAAAATTAAAAAACTAGTTGGAAGACATGAGGACAGACCAAAAGTTTTGAACCTCCAGACCCCAATTCATAATCAGATGATTCTAAAGACAGCACTACAGGAGCAAAATGGCCAACTTAGGGTTCAATCATCACAGAAGGAAAATTTTTGAGCACACCATTTTGAATGTGAGAAAAAGTTTCAAACAGCAGGCAGTGTAACTTTACATTTTAAAAGACCATCTTTCCCTGTCACAATTCTATACAAGTATATGCCATATTTGCTTCTCACCCAAGACAAGAGCAAAACTTGACATCACTTAAAAGCAATGGATAATGCTATGTTAGTACTAAAACTATCCACACTACACAATGTAATAAGTCTACGTTGAGTCAGAGGACCTTAGATTTTTTATTACATATTTATAAGAAGAGCTTAGATTTTTATTACATATTTATAACAAAAGGCTGTAAATATTTAACACATATATTCATGTCCACTGTTGGCAACTACTGGACAAGGCAGACTAAAATAAATTGCGCCCCCCACACTGAAAAAAAATCAGAGATTGAAGCAAACATTCCAAATCTATACAAATGTCTGCTAAAATATATGGAGGACACATGAATTCTGAAGATCTACATAGCCAACTTCAGAAATCAACAGCACAGAATGAAACAAGTTAATACAGAGAAGCCAGGAGGCAATCAGTGTCTGTATCTGGGAGATCAGCAAGACAGGAATTAGCAAGTGTACATCATGATCTAGACAGACAAAACTGCAAAGTGAATGGATGTGTTCCCCAGGCCATAATCCTTTGGAGTATAGGTCCATAATAATTACTCAATAAATGTAAGTTATTCCTATTATACTAACATGGGCTTCTCTTCCTTTTAGTACCTTATCATGTTTCAAATTTCTACTTATAGGAATGTTTTATGATGAACATTACATATAAGTTCTTACACATATATATTTGTAAATGAATACGCATATATGGAAGTAACTAAAACATGCTGTATTTGTGGGATAGACGGTCGCTATTGAACAGGTATAAAGAGGTTCAGTTACATAAGATGAATAAGTCCTAGAGACCTGCTTATGACATTGTGCCTACCCTTAACAATGCTGAATTGTGCACTTAAAAATTCAAGAGGGTAGATCTCAAGTGTTCTTATCACAATATAAATGAATGAATGAAAGTGAATAAGAGAATGTGATTAAAAAAGAAATGTTGGTGATGTCAGGAATGCTCCATTTCTTGTTATATTTCTATTTGATAAACCGTATTATTAATGTTTGCACTTAGATATATACAGATATGTTTTGAGTACAGAAAGGGAAAGTGTTTGCAATCACTTGGTTTAAAAATTCTCCAAATTGGATACGGGTTGAATCAGGCATAAGGGCCATCTTGCATGGCAGTAACTGCCAAGGTGAATTTATCTGACCTAGCTGCCTTGTCAGGTCTGTATTTCTCTCTCTGCTCAGCCAAACAAAGCTATGTACACTGGTTTAGAATTAGAAAAATAAAGAGAAATACCAGTGAACTGATCTAGGACCTCTGGCCTCTGCTCTAGCATCATGTCTCTTGCTGGTTGAGAGCAGGATTGAGCACACAAGTGACAATCCTGGCAGGAAAGTCAGTCATAGATTGAGTGGTAGACTTTGTTCCTTGATGAGGTAGGCTCAGAGAAACTAACTTGACCACAGAAATATTAATCAGAAAGTATTTCTCTCTCCAGTTGCAGAAGTTACAGGAAATATGTCCACATATAACCTCCATGAAGATGAAAATGCATTCCAAAGTGGCAACCTGGGTTGCTATACGTGAAGAATGGCTTCTTCCTAAGATTGTTTAGGTTCAGCAACCTCTATGCCTGCAACATTAATCTCTTGCTATGAAGCTATCTCTACTTAAAAGAAATCCATGTGATACAAGAAGATATCCTTAAAATTTCAACAAGATTTAGCATTCAAAGTCTATGTCTTTCACCTTTGCTTTTGACCCACCTATTCACTGTAAATGACTTACAAAATCATACTTGTGCATTTTCTTCTAATTACCTGTTGAGAGGAGCAATCATGTGCAACAGGGTGAGAGGACCACTGAAGATTAAGAGGCAGCCCTGAGGCAGGGCAAGGTAAATGCCCTACCCTATCAGTTGGAGCTGTTAAAACAACCCCGGGGGTGGTCTTATATGTTAACAAAGGAAGCACAAAGATTTACAAAGGGAGGAAAGAAAACTCAGGAAGCTGCTCCATGTGCAGGCAGAAGGTGTGAATGTCTTACCCAAGACCAGGGGTGTGCCATCTCTACCAATCACTCAGTCTGGCGACAGACTTCCCTTCAAAATATTATTTTTCAAAAAAGTAATTGGTCACATTGTTAGCCGAAAATATTTACTCTCTTCCATCTTTATGCAGTTTTAAGACATCTGTAAGTAAAACATTTTAATTGTCTATCAAAAAGGAAAGATGCAAGCAGAAAACTCAGCAAGTTGATGCTACAAAATGGAGATCTAAAGGAGATACTATTGACATAGTTGTGGATATCCCACAGGTCCAAAGCCTCAGAGGATGCCACCTGGGCCCTGTCGACCTTCGTTGTCCATATTTTGAAGACCCTTCAACAGGATCTTCACGCCTTAAGAGTCATTTTTTTTTTTTTTTTTTTTTTTTGCGGTACGCGGGCCTCTTACTGTTGTGGTCTCTCCCGCGGGCCTCTCACTGCTGTGGCCCCTCCCACCGCGGAGCACAGGCTCCGTACGCGCAGGCCCAGCGGCCAAGTAGTCATGGTTTTTGTGGCTACTTTATCCTGCCCTTTAAAATTTTGTGTTTTACAGTCTTGGAAAAAATAATATTTTATAGCACATAGATGCCCAAATGGCCTATCTTTAGTTTCTGGCTGAAACCACACTGACTAAACATCTTTCTGACCTGCCACACTAGCCTCACACCATTGCCTCCTATAACCAATTCTGTCTTCCCCACTGTGATTGTTAATTTTATGTGTCAACTTAACTGAGCATGGGGTGTCCAGCTATTTGTCAAATATTATTCTGGATATTTCTGTGAGAGTGTTTTTGAATGAGTTTAACATTTAAATTGATAGACTGAATAAAGCAGATCTCTCTCCTTAATGTGGGTGGGCTTCATCCAATCAGTTGAAGGGCTGAATAGAACAAAAAAGTTGACCCTCTCCCAAATAAGAGGAAATTCCTCCTGTCTGACTGCCTTGAGCTGGGACATAGTTTTTTTTTTTTTTCCTGGCTTTGGACTCAAACTTAAATCTCAGTTCTTCCTGAGTCTCAAGTCTGCCAGCATGTAGACTGGACTATACCACTGGTTCTCCTAGGTCTTCAGCTTGCAGTCTTGGGACTTTTCAGGCTCCACAATCACATGAGCCAATTCCTCACAATAAATCTGTATGTTTATATAGAGATTATATCATATATGCATATAGATACACACATATCTATACATACATTATACATATAATAATCTATATAGAGAGTAATATACATATACATTCTATTGGCTCCTTCTCTGAAGAACCCTAATACCCCCACCATGTCTACTCGAACAGATACCTCCTCTCAAGGATGTAAAGTACACATTCTTTGATAAATAATAATCCCTTTTTTGAATTCAAGCATTTTAAATGCTTAAGTTGTCTAGTACTAGGAATGGTAACCAGATGTTGATACTGAGTCACTTTTTAGAGAAAGAAGATTCTCTTAAAGGAAACAGAAAGAAGAGAAAAAAGAGAAAGGAAAAAAAAAGAGATCTGGACTCCTGGGAAGACTACATTTCTAGACTGAGAAAGTGAAGGAGAGAAAAACCATAGAAAGAGAGAGAGAGAGAGAAAGGGGGAAGGAAGGAAGGAAGGAAGAAGATTGAGCATCAAATTGATTTCATCTTACCTACTACTTTGGACAGTCTAATGATTCTTTCCAGTAACATGGCTAAGAAAAAGTTAATAATAAATAAATTGAACGTTTTCACTAAGTATAGCATATCTAATACATTTCTGAGTAGTGTCCTGAATTTCTAGAAAACCTGTCAAAGAGTGTGTATCACACATTAACAAGATTTTACTTATTCATATCCATGCAAATCAGGATAATCAGGAAAGCCTATATAGAATTGCAAGTTAAAAAAAGAAGCAAAAAACAACTCAAAGTAATATTTAAAAGTCCTTTTCTGCTTGACCGGTGGGCTTCATAAACAACACAAATATTTTCCTTATTACAGACTCATACAACACCCCTAGCCACCACTGCTCCATCTTCCTTCTAAGCAGCCCTTCTAGACACAGCTCTTGCTGTAATTTAGTCTTCCTGAGGGGCCACAGCCTTACCTGTCTGCACCACCACCCACTTGTCAAGAAAAGTCAAGAATTTTCTATCTATGTTATAGTCTAACTAGAAACCTATTTCCCACCATCAACAAATGGTGGTTAAAAGTTCACTAGTAAAGCTCAGTACTTCTTTAAGTACTATCTGGCTGGGGGAAAAGTTCAGTGTGTCAGCTCACTAAGAGTGCAGTAAGAAAGGAATATTAAAATAGTGACACTGTAGCTGAAATTGAAGAAAAGACATTGCTGTCTTCAATTCATCCAAAGAAATGATCTTTATATTAGACTGACATTCTTTTTCACAGATACCCTCTGATCCTTCCCACCTCTGTGGTCCTCTCTCATAATATTCTTTATTATTTTTATACTTGTTGTGGACATGTCTCTCTCCCCTGCTTATTAATAGACTTTTAAAAGCAGGCATGTGATTTTATCCTTCCTCATCATCATCCAATTACAAAACACAAATACAGACAAATGTTACTCATCTAAAAATAATTCATTTAAATCTTAATGCTGGTGTTTAATATGACTGCTTTCTTGATATTCAGACTTGTAAGCTTTCTTTCTTTCAGGTTCCATCATTTTCTTGCTGTTAGAAAGGTCCCAGACAACTTTTGGACAGAGAATAGCATCAGCCTCTCTGTCACTACGGTTCTCTCCTTCACTTTCTCAAACTAGAAATGTAGTCTTCTTAGTAGTCCAGACCTCCCACTGCCCAGGTATCCTACCTGCTGTGGTTTCTGCTCTTACTCTTTCTATGAAGTCAATACCTCAATCTAATCCAGGAACTCCTCCTGACATAACTGCATTTCTTTAGCCTTAAAACACAAATCTCATACAGAATTTTACATGATATTATCTTGAGAATTATAATGACTAGCATTTTTTATAATGACTAGATATTTCCAAATAGCCCCAAAATATATAACCTTAGAAGGTAAGGAGAGGGAAAGGAGGAAACATTAACTTAGGTATATAGTCTTACTCAGAATTCCTGATGAGTTGGGAATATTTTAATGTGCATCACTAAGCATATCACTCTACCATTTCCAAATATAAATGATCAAATGATGGTGATTTCTCTGCTGCTGCTAATCTTTTAATCCACCCATCATTTATTTATGTTTTTTTCCTACATTTTGAGTAACAAATACTCTTGCTCATAATAACATCAGAGGAAGAGGTAAAGAAATATTTACTCTACCCCAGTAAGATATTAGCATTGATAAAATGAGTACACATTTTGTGTCCAGAATATCCATTCTATGCTAGCCTTACCAGTTATTCTGAAATTTCAGGCATACAGATGTTAGCCCTCACAGTCACAATAGAACTATCCCTATTTAAAATTCAAGAACTTTCTGGTAACCAATGTGAACAGACTGTTAATTTTTTCACCCCCAAGGAATATGCATCATTCACATGGTATGTTAAAAAGTATGATTTTCAAAGTCATCTATTTTCTGTTCTCATTTGCTAATGTTAATATATATAATGTTAGTTGTTTATTTTGTGAGTTGCCTTTCAACAGGGAACAGATTTCTCACATTTGCATATTAAATAAGAGTAGCAGAACACGTTTCCTACTGTGATACTGAACTTCAGTGATCATCTGCTCTGTCGCATTAACATGGACAGTCACATGTATCTGCCCCAAATAATGTGCTATAACTAACAGAAAAAGATATTATCCCCAAACCCCCTTTACTTGGTCACAAATGTTTTCTCCTCTTCTAACACCATGTTTTAATCTCAGACCTGGTGGTCTCAATTAAATTTTTTCAAAGCCGACCTTTCTCCCCCCTTACTTCCCAGAGATAGTAAGGTTGTGAAACTAGCCTTGCTCCAAGTCCATGTAATTTCTTACTAACCAACCATGTGGTCTGGGGTAAGCCACTTAGTTTCCACAGTATCTACATATGGATTGTGTACAATAACAACATCTACCTAATGAATGTATTGTGAAGGCTAAAAAAATATATATATGAAAGTAATTTATTAAATGTTAAGCAACATATATGTACAATTCAAAAAAGATAAAAAGTGTTATATGAGTAAGCCACCTAACTAGATAGATCCTCAAGACTTTATTTTGGAACACAACCAGAATCAGGGAGAATATCTTTGCCTATGGCCAGCAAATAGAAGTAAAGAATATCAGAGGAGTAACATTAGCAACATGACTGAATAAGATGTCCCTCACTTGTATCCCTCCCTCATTGACAAAATTACTTTGTGGAAGCTGTGGGATCAAGCACCTTACACCAAGAGACCTAGGAGGAGTCTTGTGCACACTTACATCAGGTAATACACAGACCTTGGTCCTGGCTGTGGACCCTGCAGTGGCCTGTGTATCAGCTCCATTTCCTCTCATCTGTGGTCTGAGAGGCCCTGGAGAACACAGTCCTAAACAGTCACCTATTCATAAGAGCCCTTGTGGAAGTCCAGGATAGATCATGTGATAGGTCACAAAACAAGTCTTAGCATATTTAAGAAGATTGAAATCATGCTAAATATTGAGTTGGCAAAAAAGTTCGTTCTGTTTTAAGTAAAAATAAAAGACACATTTTTCATTTTCACTGAGAACTTTATTGAACAATGTATTCATTAACCAAATGAAAATTTTGGCCAACCCAATATTTTTGCCTGACCATTACAGTACGAAACTAGAAATCAATAACAGAAGGCAAACTGCAAAATTCACAAATATGTGGAGCTTAAACAACATGCTACTGAACAACCAATAGGTCTCAGAGAAAAATCAAAAGAGAAATAAAAAACTATCTTGAGACGAATGAAAATGGAAACACAACATACTGAGACTTAGGGGATGCAGCAAAAGCAGATCTAAGAGGGAATTTTGTAGTGATAAACACCTGCATTAAGAAAAAATGAAGAGCTCAAATAAACAACTTTTAATTTACACTTAAACCCAAAGAAAAACAAATTAATCCCACATATGGCAGAAGGAAGGAAACAGCAAAGATAAGAGCAGAAATAAATAAAACAGAGACCAGGCAAACAATAGAAAACATCAACAAACTAAGAGCTGTTTTTTTTTTGAAAAGGAAAGCAAAATTGACAAACCTTTAGCTAGATTAACTAAAATCAGAAATGAAAGAGGAAGGGGCTTCCCTGGTGGCGCAGTGGTTGAGAGTCCACCTGCCAATGCAGGGGACATGGGTTCGTGCCCCGGTCTGGGAAGATCCCACATGCTGCGGAGCGGCTGGGCCTGTGAACCACGGCCACTGAGCCTGTGCGTCTGGAGCCTGTGCTCTGCAACAGGAGAGGCCACAACAGTGAGAGTCCCGTGTACTGCAAAAAAAAAAAAAAAAAAAAAAGAAAGAAATGAAAGAGGAAATATTACAACTGAAACCACAGAAATACCAAGGATCATAAGAAACTACTATGAACAATTGTACAGCAACAAATTGGATAGCCTAGGAGAATGGGGTAAATCCCTAGAAACATAGAATCTATCAAGACTGAATCATAAAGACACAGAAAATATGAACAGACCAATAATGAGTGAGAAAATTTAATCAGTAATCAAGTATCTCCAAACAAAGAAGAGCTCAGGACCAGGTGGTTTCCCAGGTGAATTCTACCAACCATTTAAAGAAGAATTAACACCATCCTGCTCTAGTACTTCCAAAAAATTCATGTGGAAGGAGCATTCCCAAACTCATTTTATGAGGCTAATGTAACCCTGATACCAGAGCCAGAAAAGAACACTAAAAGAAAAGAAAACTAATGGCCAATATCCCTAATAAATATAGAGTAAAAGTTTTCAACAAAATATTAGCAAACCAAATTCAACAGCACATTAAAAGAATTATACACCATGACCAAGTGGGATTTACCTCTGGGATGCAAGGATGGTTTAACATACATAAATTAATAAATGTGATAGCTTATATTAATAGAATTAAAAATCATATGATCATCTCAACAGATGCAGAAAAAGCATTCGACAAAATACACCATCCTTTCATGAATAAAACTGAAAAAACTGGGTATAGAAGAAACATACTTCAACATAATGAAGGCCATATTTGACAAACCCAAAACTAGCATCATACTCAACAATGAAAGTCTGAACAATTTTCCTCTAGATCATGAAAAAGCCAAGGGTGCCCACTCTCACAACTCCTATTCAACATAGTACTAGAAGTCCTAACCAAAGTAAATAGGCAAGAAAAAGAAATAAAAGCTATCCAGATTGGAAAGGAAGAAGTAAAACTGTCTCTGCTTGCAGATGATGTGACCTTATATATATAAATTCCTAAAGAATTCACCAAGAAACTGTTAGAACTAATCAACAAATTTAGTAATTGCAGGATACAAAATCAACATACAGAGATCAGTTGTGTTTCTATACACTAACAGCAAGATATCTGAAAAGAAGTAAACAATCCCATTGACAATAGCATCAAAAGCAATACAACACTTAGGAATAAACTAATAAAGTGAAAAATTTGTATTGATACTCTGAAAACTGTAAGACTTTAATGAAGAAATTGAAGAAGACACAAAGAAATGGAAAGATATTTTGTGCTCATGGATCAGAATTAATATTGTTAAAATATCCATACTACTAAAAGCCATCAATAGAGTCAAACATGGTGACTATAGAGTACTCTATAATATTCTTGAAAGTTGCTAACAGAGTAGATCTTAGATGTTGTCACCACAAATAAAAAAATGGCAATTATGTGAGGTGATGGAGGAGTTAACTAAGTCTACTGTGGCAATCATTTCACAATATATAAGTGTATTAGATCATCAAGTTTTACACAGTATGTTAATTATATCTCAATAAAGCTGAAAATTAAATATATTGTAATAGGTACATTCAATTCATAAGGAGACTTGCACAAACCTGAGATGGCTGCAGAATATGGAAAACAGATTACAAAGTCAATTTGTATGAATCAAAATAGAAAGCTAAGTTGACCTATGAACCAGCGGTTATTCATGTAGAGAATCAGAAGAAAAACATAAGAAAAAAAAGCCAAAAAAATTTTTTTGAACTGACAATCTGGGAAAAATTAGTTTCCAGGATCCATTCAGCTGCAAAATTGCTAGGACCATGTCTACAATATGGACCTCCAGATTTTTAAATTCTCTGGCTTGTTTTTAAACACGCGTGCTTGCTAGCTATCGAAAGATCCAGTAAGGCCTTAAGATGGCATTCATGGGCAGTCTCTTATACAGCTTCTCAGAAGATGATCCTATGGGTGTGAGCAGTCAGTCATGTTCAGGACTAGATGGTGGTCCCTGAACATTACACGCTGCTATGTATTCGTCTTTCTTCCGTACCTCACTCCTTTTCTTCACTCCTGGTGTCTGGAATGGCAATCACTAATAAAGTAGCAGCAGATTAAAAATTGCATTCATATGCTTTCTCTGAGGGACCTTACCTCAGAGGGTGAGTATTGGAAAAAGGTATGGTTCTTCCAGGACAAGGGCTTGGCTAGGTCCATCCTGAAACGTAGGTTGTTAAGGAATAAGTTAGGGTGTGTGAGGGTGAAGATTTTGTTTTACCTCATGTACCTTAGATTTAGAGTGTCAAGGGAGTGTTGAATGCTATCACATATTTTTTCTCACATATTTTTTTCTCCCATTGCTTGGAATAAGGTACTTAACCAGAATCTGTTAAAATTTCTCCTTTTTACTGGACCCAAACAGTGTCAGCATCAGTGATTCTTCTGAGAAAATGCTTTGGACTTTTACTTAGATCTGCTTCATGCAGGATGAGTTTAGGGGCAAGTCTAGAAAAGGTAGTTCCAAAGTGTAAAGTCTATGATCTCTTCCACTTCTGTAAATTAAAAGTAATATTTTAAATACCTAAGTGACTTGGAAATCTATTATCAGCATCAAGGAGAGAAATTAGCTCATTGATTGGCTCTGAAAATGGAGCAAAGGCTCAAAATGGAAAATCCCAGTTTCTACTGTCTCTTGGGTGCTGAAGTTGTTACCACCACAGAACTGTGAACATAGAACATTTTTAAAGGGCAAATTATCACAATGACTGAAGTGATGAGGAGTAACCACTAAACTCTTCATAAAAGACCCCAAATCTGGTTAGGAAAGGGGCAGTCTGCTGAGATATTTAATTACCAAAAATTCCTTTTTTTATTTTACTTCCTCTTATATGAAGGACGTTTTAGAGACAGGCTTGTAACCTGACAGTGCTTTAGTTTTAAACTTGTTGAGGTTACCTACACCTAATCACTAAATTCAAACCTACCCATACACAAGGAGGAGAGATAGGGTGTGAATTGTCACATACCCCATTTTCCAAGGTGCTTATAAATGTTGAACATTTCTGTCATTTGTCTACATAAGTGAGACCTGGTATACCTGAAAAATTCTGTCCAACACTTTTCAGAAAGATAAAAAGCTTGACACATATCCTTATTGCTTTTTGCTTGTCAAGGGAGAAGGACTGAAAGTCCAGCCTGGGCGAAAAGGTAAGGAGAAGGAAGAAATTCTTTTCCATAACTTCTGTGCAGTTGCTGTTTTACATTCCCTCCTCCTGCTTAAGACAGTGGGTTGTCAGCCACCCACTTACCCTCAACCACATTCTCAGGCCTGGTAAAAACAGCTGTTAAAAGGAAATACAGCATTTCCTTTCTGCTCATTTCAGAATATATTGTCTCCGTTTTTATCACATTACTGAGACTTTGGCACAGACTTTCTTACGGTTGTCATTATCTGACTGTGGTCCTAATAAAATATGGTAATATTTTTCTAACTATACTTCCTGCAAAATATCAAAAGATCTCATCTTCAAATGGCCATCTGAAGCAATACAACCAACCCACACTATTTTCTAACATGAAAATCCACTTGAAATAAGTATAGATTTAATATGCTATGTCTTTATAAATACATGGGTAACTTTTTCTACCTAATACAGTATTACTGCATTACTGTATTAGGTATTTACTTTCTGTAAAGTAGTTTTCTTCTCTGTTTTGAAGTGTTTATTTTGCCTATGCTTTGGCTTTCAACTATGTTGGAATTTGCTCTATTCATTAAAATAAGATTTGATTGCATGTGGGTAAAGTCTAATTTCTACAATATCATGGTACATCTTGAGCTGACAGACTTGAGAAATTTTGTTACTTGCGCTAAAACAGTAAACTCTGCAAATATAACTCATTCCTCCACTTACTGTAATGTCTCTTAAATACTTCTTTGGGGATTTTACTCCATTAACCTGTGGTTATTTTCTCTTCTAATTCACATACAACTCTAGTTTTATGTGCATTTATTCAAGCATTTTGAGCATTCACTTGTAATTTTAAAATAATTCCCTATAAAACAACAGTCTCAATATACCTGGTAGGATCATCCACATCTCAACAGGCGCCAGGTACCATTTGAATAGAGCAATGTTGACTACCTGGACACCAGCAGGTGGGTATGAAGAGACTATCCTCTTTAGTTTTTAATAACTTCATAGTACATAGGCATATTGACTCAAATAATTTAAATATATATTTAAGTAAATAAAATTTTACATCTAGCTTTGTTAATCACTCTCTTGGCTTTGTTCATTTCTTCCAGGCTCAAACATAACTCAATATATTACCAAAGAACATTTTTCATGACTTTGTAATAAAATCTCTATCCCAAAGGTATAAATAAAGCAAGAAATTAAACATTTTAAGAGTCAATGGAAATAAAGCAGATCAAGTGTTAGAGATATCAGTTGTGCGGAGGCAAAAAAATTATATAAATGGATTTCTGATAGGGACAAGAAAGGGCAGCCAGAAAGTACTTAGAGGCCATGGAAAAATGTTATCAATTTGAACCATGGAAAGATATGACTAGTTAAAAATGCTACTGGACATTAATAGATAGATTAATAGATACATAGGTTAATAGATATACCATTAAAATAAAGGGATAAAAGATATGTACTAAAGGTGTTTTTCCTATAAGGCCTGACATATAAATTGCAATGGTTTAATAATTCATTGTCAGTTATGCTAAAGAATGTGTCACTTTCTGGTTCCATGTTTTTTTACTGATAATCTATATCCCACCCTAGGCAAATTATACAACCTCTGTGGCTGTCAGTTTCTTCCGCTCCAAATTGACAAAGAGTTTAAGGCTAAATATGTTATAGCTAAGATTACTTCCAGCTTATATAATATATATATTTTTTAATTTTACAACAGCTTTAGATTTACAGAAAAATTGCCAAGATGGTACAGAGAATTCCTATATACCCCATGCCTAGTTTCCCCTATTATTAACGTCTCTTTTTTGTATTATACATTTGTTACAATTAATGAGATAATACATTGTTATTAACTAAAGCCCATATTTTATTCAGATTTCCTTACTTTATATCTGATGTCTCAGTACCACATTGCATCTTGTCATCATGACAAGGCTCCTCTTGGTTGTGACAGATGTTCAGATTTAGCTTGTTTTAATGTTAAATACCTTGACATCTGGAGGTGCACTGGACAGGTATTTTGTAGGACGTTCTTCAATTGGTCTGCTTAGCTTACCCTCAAATGTTTAAAAACATTTTATTTATCAGTGATATTTGTAAAACAATTGTTGACACATAGAAACTAATAAGTAGCACATGAATGAATGAATAAATGAAAAACTGGATGTTTCATTCATGTGTAGAAAGTGATGTATCAATATTAATCAAGAAGTAATTCTTGGGTCTGGATTTTGATACCACACTAGCACTGTATCATTCAAGTTTAACAAAAACCAAACTGGAATCTTTCATTATTTTTTTGTTTTCTGAGTCAACTTAGCCACATTTCAGAAAAAGACTAATTTAGGGGCTCAAGGCGGTGTAGTAGAAGGACATGAGCTCACTCCCTCTTGTGAGAACACCAGAATTACAAATAACTGCTGAACAATCATCAACAGGAAGACACTGGAACTCACCAAAAAAGATACACCACATCCAAAGACAAAAGAGAAACCACAATGAGATGATAGGAGGGTCACAATCACAATAAAGTCAAATCCCATAACCGCTAGGTAGGTGACTCACAAACTGGGGAACAATTATACTACAGAAGTCCACCCACTGTAGTGAAGGTTCTGAGCCCCACGTCAGGCTTCCCAAAATGTGGGTCCAGCAACAGGAGGAGGAATTCCCAGAGAATCAGACTTTGAAGGCTACGGGGATTTGACTGCAGGACTTCGACAGGACTGGGAAAAACAGAGACTCCACTCTTGGAGGGCACACACAAAGTAGTGTGCACATCAGTACCTGGGAGAAGGAGCAGTGACCCCACTGGAGACTGAACCAGACCTACATGCCACTGTTGGAAGGTCTCCTGCAGAGTGGGGTGGGGGTGGCTGTGGCTCACTTCCAGGACAAGGACACTGGCAGCAGAAGTTCTGGGAAGTACTCCTTGGCATGAGCCCTCCTGGAGTCCACCATTAGTCACACCAAAGAGCCTGCAGTATCCAGTGCTGGGTCACCTCAGGCCAAACAACAAACAGGAACGGAACCCAGCCCCACGCATCAGCAGACAAGCAGATTAAAGTTTTACTGAGCTCTGCCCACCAGAGCAACACCCAGCTCTACCCACCACCAGTCCCTCCCATCAGGAAGCTTGCACAAGCCTCTTAGATAGCCTCATCCACCAGAGGGCAGACAACAAAAGCCAGAAGGGCTACAATCCTGCAGCCTGTGGAAGAAAAACCACATTCACAGAAAGAGAGACAAAATGAAAAGGCAGAGGACTAGGTAACAGATGAAGGAACAAGATAAAACCCCAGAAAAACAACTAAATGAAGTGGAGATAGGCAACTTTCCAGAAAAAGAATTCAGAATAATGATAGTGAAGATGATCCAAGACCTTGAAAAAAGAATGGAGGCAAAGATTGAGAAGATGCAAGAAATGTTTAACAAAGACCTAGAAGAATTAAAGAACAAACCCCTAGAATAATTAAAGAACAAACAAACAGAGATGAACAATACAATAACTGAAATGAAAAATCCACTAGAAGGAATCAATAGCAGAATAACTGAGGCAGAAGAACAGATAAGTGACCTGGAAGACAGAATGGTGGAATTCACTGCTGCAGAACAGAATAAAGAAAGCCTAAGAGACCTCTGGGACAACATTAAATGCACCAACATTCTCATTATACGCGTCCCGGAAAGAGAAGAGAGAGAGAAAGGACCCGAGAAAATATTTGAAGAGATTATAGTCAAAAACTTCCCTAACATGGGGCAGAAAATAGCCACCCAAGTCCAGGAAGTGCAGAGAGCCCCAGGCAGGATAAACACAAGGAGAAACACACCGAAACACAAAGTAATCAAATTGGCAAAAATTAAAGACAAAGAAAAATTATTAAAAGCAACAAGGGAGTAATTAAAAATAACATACAAGGGTACTCCCATAAGGTTAACAGCTGATTTCTCAGCAGAAACTCTACAAGCCAGAAGGGAGTGGCATGATACACTTAAAGTGATGAAATGGAAGAACCTACAAGCAAGATTACTCTACCCGGCAAGGATCTCATTCAGATTTGATGGAGAAATCAAAAGCTTTACAGACAAGCAAAAGCTAAGAGAATTCAGCACCACCAAACCAGCTCTACAACAAATGCTAAAGGAACTTCTCTAAGTGGGAAACACAAGAGAAGGAAAGGCCCTACAAAAACAAACCAAGAACAATTTAGAAAATGGTAATAGGAACATACACATCAATAATTACCTTAAATGTGAATGGATTAAATGCTCCAACCAAAAGACACAGGCTGCTGAATGGATACAAAAAGAAGACCTATATATATACTGTTTATAAGAGACCCACTTCAGACCTAGGGACACATACAGACTGAAAATGAGGGAATGGAAAAAGATATTCCATGCAAATGGAAATCAAAAGAAAGCTGGAGTAGCAATACTCATATCAAATAAAATAGACTTTAAAATAAAGAATGTTACAAGAGACAAGGAAGACACTACATAATGATCAAGGGATGAATCCAAGAAGATATAACAATTATAAATATAGATGCACCCAACATAGGAGCACCTCAATATATAAGGCGACTGCTAACAGCTGTAAAAGAGGAAATCAACAGTAACACAATAATAGTGGGGGACTTTAACACCTCACACCAATGGATAGATCATCCAGACATAAAATTAATAAGGAAACACAGCTTTAAATGACACAATAGACCAGATAGAGTTAGTTGATATTTATAGGACATTCCATCCAAAAACAGCAGATAACACTTTCTTCTCAAGTGCACACAGAACATTCTCCAGGATAGATCACATCTTGGGTCACAAATCAAGCATTGGTAAATTTAAGAAAATTGAAATCATATCAAGCATCTTTTGAATGGACCTAGAAACAGTCATACAGAGTGAAGTTAGAAAGAGAAAAACAAATATTGTATATTAATGCATATATGTGGTATCTAGAAAAATGGTGCAGATGAACCGGTTTGCAAGGCAGAAATAGAGACACAGATGTAGAGAACAAATGTATGGACACCAAGTGGGGAAAGTGGGGGGCGAGGTGGGATGAACTGGGAGATTGGGATTGAAATAGATACAGTAATATGTATAATATAGACAACTAATAAGAACCTGCTGTATAAAAAAATAAATAAAATTTTAAAAATAAAATAAAAAAACAATTAAAATCAAAAAAAAAAAAAAAAAGGAAGCAACTGTGGAGAGGGCGTATTTGGACTCAGAATACGCAGAGTTTGTGATGTCTACTCGAGTATGTTCGGTCTAGGCGAGGCTACCCTCTGCTGATCTAAATAGCTCTCTGAAGACCGTGGGGCATTAGCTCCTGCTGTGGTTAAGGTGACTCTTTTACCAGCAGTTGCAAAAGCCATGCAGAAGCCCCATGAAGAAGATCATGCCCGTCCACACTGGCGCCTTCATTCCCTAGCAACCAGGGACTTTGCACTTTTGCTCTCAATGGGTTCAGCAGTCTCCTCCCAAGAGCCAACTTGTAGAAAGGTATACCTCAACTAAATTTATTCCCTTCATCTTACCTTGCTTGGAACAACAGTGTAATTAATCTATTATTAGTTTGGAATATGTTATTTCTTTATTAGTTTATTAAGAGACATTATGTATGCTATTAGACACAGTATATATTAAGAGACGTTATTCATCCTATAGGCTACTGGCTTGTGAAATTATTATAATTCCCACAGTGAACCTGTGTTAAATAAAATATTGGCAAAAACAAAAACAAAAGACTAATTTAGAAGTTTAATGAGAAAAAATATTATTAGAAGGTATTTAATAATAAGATAAATGCAAATTTGAGAATGGTAAGGACATTTTCTAAATGGTGAGTTATTCTCAAATCACTACATTCATACTATTTTATTTTCCCACACAATATGGGGAAAGAACGCAAATATAGATGAGGAAAGAGACCAAAAAATGCATTGAAAGACCAAGGATTCAGTCCTCCATTGGAATCAGGAAAGAAGTGAAATTAGGTTATTCTGCCTGTAGGGCAACAATGTGTTAGAAATGGAGTTATGCTAAACATAACCTTTCCCCAACCTTTATTCAAGGTAGTAGGTGAAAATTCTCTTTTCACACATAATTTCACCATGCAATTACCTTAGAGAAAAAAGATAATAAATACAACCTTGACAGGCAATGAAATCTTTTGAAGTAGCCTTTCCTTGTTCTAAAAATCTGGGTTCACCAGATATAATTTCAGACTAAATACAATGCTAAATTCTCTCACAAGAAAATGCACAAACACTATGCAGATTAACAAAATATTTGATTAATATATTTTGTCCTAATTCAGTAATGTAATAGCTATTTATAGAGCATTTGGTTGCATCACTATTATTTCAATTATGAGCTCAGCTGGGTAATAAAACAACAAGCTTTTCCTCAATGGACCATTCCTCAGTTTGTGCAATTTACTTTAAATATTAAGTTTAAAGAAAAAAGAGCTTGCCATCTTATCACTTCTTTCAGGATGCTATATTTTACCGTAATATAGCAAACTAATAATTATCAATCCTTAAATGCCTTTTTTGCAAATTAGTTTCAGAAAAGCAATTTAAAAGTTTCTTTATTTTTCTCAGTAGACTACAAGATAATATTCTTTTAATTCAAAGGACTGGAATGCCTGATACTTTCCATTTTTAGTACAGCATATTGACTTTTGCAGTCATTATTCTATTTTGTACATTTCTAGTGATATTTACTTCACTGCTACTCTATTTCAGATAAATTAAGGAACACTTATTCTGATTCACCCTTTGTGCCAGGGTCAAAAGTGCCTGTTAGAGATGCAAAGAGGTAAAGGTATCTTTTCTAACACCACAATGGGGCTCTTGCATGCTCAGGCAGCAGAAGAAAAAATAGGCACCACAGAGAATGAGACCCACTTCAATCTATATATGTGACTCTTCTGCAAATGCATACAGCTGATGCTACTTAGTGTACATAAAAGACATAATGAAAATCTGTTAATTATTATTATAAGGAAACTTGGTTGGCTTGATTAAAATTCACAAATTGTTTAAAACACAAATTTAAAATAACATAAAATCAATAGAATATAAATATTCTTGCTTATGGAAACAAGATTAATATTACCTCATTGATCATTTCATCATGAGAATAAAACAGAACAATGTACAACAAAATATTTTGTACTAATGCCAGGCATATGATATACATTTAATAAATGAATCTGCTCTTCTCTCTATATTCATTTTTCCACATATTTATTTCACTGCATTTACCAAAACATTTTTTTACATATTTTGACCAAAATAAGTTTTAACTGTTTTGTATGTTTTCCTTCCTTCTTATGCAACTTCTTAGGATTATTTTTTTAAGTTTTCCAAAGTCAGCACCTGAAGTATCAGTATGACACACTTGTGTGTGAGTCTGTTTACTGAATGGTCCCAAGCTTCTATGATCTGGTTTATTTGAATTAGCTTTAAAAATACTTTTGTTAATTAATTTTGGACTGTAAATAGAGTTTCTTCTAAAAAATATACACCTGTAACTGTACTTACACTTCTAATTGTACTTTTTTATTCCATACAAATTGTATCTCCTGAAAACATAGCCCTGAAGTGATGGATATCTAGAGCACTTTGAATCTATTATCCTCCAGACTGTAGATCCTCAAAAAAATTATTAATATAAAACTTATTGACTTTTTAAAGAACCTAATTACATCTATAATATTGTGATCTGACTTTATTTATAAAGCTTAAGTAAAGGCATTAAACTTTATTCTTATACATAACCATTTATAATCAACATCATGATAAAATTAAGATTCAAATCATATCCATAGGAATTTCTAGTTAAGCCCAAAGACTCATATTGTAAAGCAGAGTGTTGGTAACTTGGCTGAAATGAATAGTCACTAAGAACCAAAAATACTCCTTTTACAAGTACATATGTTAGGTGTTGAGGGAGGAACACAAAAAGAGTCAGGATATAATTGCTTGGAATCATTGCTAGAAAGAACACATTCAATATCCTCACTAAAAATAATGAGTGTGGTGCTTAAACTTTCTGGTAGAGCTTATTTAACTTTTGATGATCCGGAAGATAGACTCTTTATAATTTAGAGTTCAAAATAAGAAGACATCATTACTGCTTAGGCAGCTGCCTAAAATAACATTTACCTGACATTTTCACCTATATGAAAAGGCATCTTACGAAATAAATGTTTTTTCAAGCCATGAAGTTAAAATGGTAATCATATCAGCAAAATTCTTCAAGATTACTCTTTCCTTTGAAAAATGTCATTCGGGGTTATTATATATTAGATGTAAACTGTATTCTGACTTCTGGTATTGTATATACTCAAATGTTATACCTTACAACACTTATATCATTGAAAACAATACAATCTAGAATTTTTTTCCAATTTATTAGTTTTGATAAAATAATTATGTGATATTAAGCAATAAATAGCAAATATTCAGGTATCATTGGTCCATTAGTTAAGACATTACACCTGGGTGGCCTAATTGCTGATAGCATAAATTGTATGACAGAAACCAAAATGGAGAAGCTAATGAAATCTTTCCAATTACTTTTTTAAAAATTAATAAAACCTTAATACTGAAACATGACAGATGTCACAGAGAAAAAGTATAGCTGGTTACCATATATCAACAAAGAAATTAAAACACAGAAAGGAAATTAAGTTAAGCAATATATTAAAATAATAAACATGAGCAAAAACTTTGAGTAAATATATATTGATATTATGGTACAAATTAATATAGTTTTGCAAATGAAAGGGTCAAAGGAGGAAAATAACAGGATATCTTTAGAGATGAGAAGAATATAAGGTCACTGACTTGGTAATGCTGGAGTCAGGATTACAAGCAGTCTTTTAATACCTACTTCATTGTGTTTTAAAATTTTTAACCCAATTAAGAAACTATGGACACTTGTGAACATTTAGAGGTGCGCATAAATTAACTGAATGGAATTTCTTATAACCTGAGTTTTCTAAGACATCTAATTAAGGTCTTGGTTAGAGGTTAGTTAGCTACATGCTTTAAAATCCAAAGAAAGCATCCAATAAAAGGCAATTTTTGCAAGATACAGAAGTGAGCTCTAAGGCCTGAATAACCTTTCACTGTGACTGATTTTTTCTTTTGCGATGTTTAAAAATGAAGACTGCCAGGGATTCCCAGGTGGCGCAGTGGTTGAGAGTCCGCCTGCCGATGCAGGGGACACGGGTTCGTGCCCCGGTCCAGGAAGATCCCACATGCCACGGAGCGGCTGGGCCCGTGAGCCATGGCTGCTGAGTCTGCGCGTCCGGAGCCTGTGCTCCGCAGCGGGAGAGACCACAACAGTGAGAGGCCCACGTACCACAAAAAAAAAAAAAAAAAAATGAAGACCGCCAAACAGATGGAGTTCTAACCCAATTTTGAAAACAGTATAACACAGGGAGGAAAAAAAAAAAACAGAAAAAAAACAACTTTTGGACAAAATACTACAGGTCAATCATATAAAGCTAAAAACAAAAAGAAAAGAAAAAACACATTATAGCTCACTGATCATTTAGTTGTGTGTGTGTCTGTGTTTGTTGTTTGTTTTGTTTCTCCAATTTACAAAAGTAGGAGATTAAAACTGTACAGTTGTCCAAACCAGTTGGAATTTTTAATTCACTGATAACCCATTATACCTAGCAGACAGGAATTTAGGCTTATTTGTCTGAAGATGAGAGTTAACATTCTTCGTTTGATACTAGCTTACACTGCTATCATTAAAGTGTGCACTGTTTGTAAGAAATAAATAAACAAAGCCAATTAAACCCAATGAGAGTCTCAGGATATCTGTGCCAGCAGTCATGATTGCTTAAGAAAATAGCATTAATCAATCTCAATTTCTTTTTTAAAAAGAAGAACTTCAGCATAGATTTCTTCCAAAAACAGCTTCCTTAGCACATTTTTATAGAAAAAAAATCATCCTCTCCCTCAGGAAAGCTGAAATAGAATGCTTTATTATCTCCAATTTATTATTTCCTGTAATACATCAAAAAGTGTACTGTTAAGAACTAGCTTTGGCCAACATAAGTTACAATTCCAAAGAGGCTTCAGACCAATGACTACTGAATTTCCTCCTTAAAGTCTACCCACCCTCCTTCTTCTTAACAGTGGAAAAAATAAAAGATGATAATCAAGAATTGGAAAGAAAAAGACATAACACATCTATTGTTTATTTCAAAGACTGCATGACTATTTGTGTGAGTATAAAATACAGTAGATATTTCAATTTCACTTATTTTGATAGAACATGTAGAACAATTTAAATAGTTTTACTTATAGGCCCCATAAGAAAGGATCACTATAAGTAAATTTGAGGAAATCAAGTTTACATCTGTTTTAGAAAGAGTGACATGGGTCACTTGTATTTAAAAGGAGGTATATGAGAAACATATATCTTGAAATTCAGTTATGCGGTAATAATAGGCCAAAGCTTTAAACATATATGCCTCTACACAGTGAAAGGTTAACCCAATGCAGGTGGAAGATACTCCCAGGAAAAGGGTGGCAAGAGGTTCAGTCTAATTTCCTTGTAACATGCTAGTGACAGACCTGCTGGAATTAAAAAAAATACACACACACACACACACACACACACACACACATTGCTAGCAAGGGGAATCCTTATCTGTTGAATAAGTTAAGACATGCACAGAGAGGAGACAGACACACAGGAAGAGAGACATGTGACTGCAGAGGGAGAGACTGAACCAATGTATCTATAAGACAAGAGATGTCAAGGATAGTTGGCAACTGCCAGAAATAGACAGAGGCCAGGCAGGATCCTCCCCCGGAGCCTTCAGAGAGAACACAGTCCTGCTAGCATCTTGATTTCGGACTTCTAGCCTTCAGAACTGTGAGACAATAAATGTCTGCTGTATTGAGCAACCCAGTTTGTGGTGCTTTGTTATAGCTGCCCTAGAAAATGAATACATCATCTAATGATTATATATATATTATATATATATTTTTGAAAAATATATATTTATATATTTGAAAAATAATATATTAAAATAAAAACATTACCGTATTTGGTAATAGAAACATCTGCCTTATTATTATTATATTTATTTAGTAGGCTTTTCTATCAAGTATTTCTTTTAATCAGTTTGAGCATATAAAGCTACAGAAATATATTCATCTTAAATATTAATTTCATAAGAATTAACTTATTTTACATTTCATGAAAATAGTAATTTATATGTTAATATCTGCATTTAGAATTAATTAGCAGATCTTAATTTTTATGTCATTAATTCTATCCAAACATTGTTTTACCATGAACAGTATTAATTTTCTATATTTAATTTCTTGAAAATATAGGTGTGATTGAAATGTGGATTTTAAAGTAAAATCTAGGAAAAAACAGTGAATCTAAAATAGGAACATGAGATTAAAGGGATTTTTAGCTTGATTCCCGACTTAACGTAAATGTGTCTTTCTGACTTAAAAGTCCCTTTACCATGTAAGTATATAGCACAAAACACGGCCTTTTGTGAAATGAAAAATTTAGTAGATAATTAATCATGCCAACTGTTTTAAGATGGATATTCATTTTTAATGCATAATTTGAATGAAAACTACCAAATTATAGAAATAACACATGAAATCTTTGGTTTATGGGCATTTGGGGAAAGCTAAAGGATAGCAATAAACATAAAACTTCCAGAAGAGATCACTTCAAAAGTTTTTCCTCTCATATTAGAGAATTTCTTCCTGTTCAAATTCTATTTATATTCAGGTGGAGAAAAAAAAAAAGTCCTGAGGAATATGAAGATGAGAGCACGGTGTCAGAAAGCTGTGAGAAAATGACTAAGGTGTGATTGAACCCTGTGAAGATTAGGGTGAGAACTGAGTAGCATAGTTTGCAGGGCATATTGAATACAGCAAGAATCCACAGAAATAATATAAAACTATTAAAAATCAGGAATTACTGGTCTATTTTTTCTATTGCTTGGTATATATTTGTTGGTGGTGGTTTTTAAATAAGTATGATTGTAAATAATCTTCTTTCTCTAAAAGAATCATAAACTTATGAAAAAGTTGGAATTTAAGTGTAAATAATATTTTTTACACTTTCTGGTCCATCATTCTCAAATATTTTAGTGAGTATTTTCTGCCAGCCAGGGAATTCTAATAGCCACAATAAAACCATCAAAAAAAAAGTTAACTTTAATATGTTACTATTATTTATCAGACCCTATGCAGATCTTGTCAGTTGTTCCAAAAAAATCTTTTACAGAAAAAGCATCCCATTCAGAATTACATGTTACATTGAGTTTCTCTTGTTTCTCTTGTCTCTTTTAGTTTGAACAGTTCCTTAAATTTTATGACATGAATATTTTCATAGACTATAGGTCAGTTTTTTTTTTTTTAAGAATGTTTCTCCAGTTTAGTTTATTAAGATTAACTGGATTCAGGGCTGCATCTTTGTCAGGAATATCACTTTAGGACAGATTCAATCTCTTAAAGTAGCTTGTCTTTATTTCCCTGCCTCTGCCCATTTTACACCCTCTTTCTATCTGGACCACACCACACACTCTCATCCTTTCCCCATCCCCAAATCCCAGAAGCTTCAGTGTTCTTTCCCGATTTGACATACTCGTGCCGTAAAGATTGTCCTTGACTTGCTCCACCTAAAAATACTGAGTGCTCTAAAACTTTCCCTATTTCTGCAATGTATGTCATTTCTAGAGGAGAATTACCTAGTAATTTGGCAGTTAAACTTGAGCTGATAATGACAAAAGGGATTACCTTTCTCAGACCATATTTGCATATTAACAGATCCCTTCCATCCTTACGCCAGGGGCAAGGGCAGAGCTGGCATCAGAGGAGGCTAACCCTGCCTTCAGCTCATTTCTCCTGGTAGGATTCTATATCGGTTTCCTGAATTGTGTTTAATTCATTCTTAAAATAAGTAAATAAGTAAAATAAAACTTCTGATATGCATCCAGCAAAATGTAATGCACATAATATCCCACATTTGTCGATTCTTTGACATTTATTTATTTTTAAATACCACTTCATCTCAAGAAATAGCAGCATGGTAACTTGCTAAGTATATCTTAGAATTACATGGATGTCTCATTTCACCAAAACTCTTCTTTTTCCAAGTTTTAAAGTGCAGAGCAGCAAGCTCCACAGAAAGTCTTGGCCAGTTCAAAAATAAAGTCTTTATTCTAATCTGCAATCCTCTCCTTCACTCTCCTTCCAAATTCCTTTAACATATAGGAACACCTTTTTCCAACCCAAGAGAACTTAATATTATAACAACTATACTTTTGGCAGTTTTAGAGAAATAAAACCTTCCCTGATGTCTCTATAATTGAACAAATGGTCTACTTAAATCTCTCATTCTTCCCACTGGGAAAAATTCACATCAGACAATTCAGAGAAATTTTATTTATTTAAAGGCTTTTCTACTCACGAATGTGACTACTTTCCTAGGGGCTTGTAGAGGGTTAAGGCATTGCTTTGGTGGGCTTCTGGGAGAGAAAGCTCCTTGCTTAGTTCAGGGTCATCATCAGTCTAAGACATATGCACTGAAATAGACTCACTTGCATTTGCCTTATCATTATTGTTCCACGCAGGTAATTACAGCATATTATGTGTTCTGACAGCAAATCATCACCATGTTTCCCTCATTTCTAGCTACTTCTTTGCCACTCTTGGACCACAGGAGACAAATAACTACACTGGAATTTTGAGGCTATGCCAAGCCCACCTGCCAACATTGCCATCTTTCCATTCAGTGGTTGCCAGAAACTCCACAGAGAGGATGAGGAAGCTGTCCCTCTAATTCTCAGATATTCTAAATCTATTTGGATTTTCTATTTCCCTCCACTTCCCAGCAGGATGTTAGTGAGGAAGAGACCACAGAGTTAATTCTCAGGATCATCACCTAGCATTTAATTAGCTGTGTTCTGTTATGACTCTCTCTTTCCCCAGACTATGTAATTTGTAGCTAGTCTAGGGTTGGGGGACAGGGAGCCCTACGTCTGATAGAGTACATATAGTTCTCAATCAATCATGTAGCTCTGGGTCTTACACTTAAGAGATGCTAAAGTCAAGGATTTAATTATGTTCTTCTATGTCTTTATTTCTCTAAGCAAAAAATAATTGTGAAAGATAACTGAGTCCATTGAATATTAAAAAACAAAACAACTCTCATGGGAAATACTTTTAAAATCTTGCTTCATACATAAGAATTCCTAAAGCACTCAGTAGTAAACTTCCCTACTTGTTGTCCTTTACGACTTCCTGTATTTATGCTCATTCCCAAAGCTACTTTTTAAAGTAAATGGAGACTGTGATTTGCAGCTTTCAATCTGAAAATGTCAGAAATAAAGGTCAACACTAGGTCGTGCTCTGGGAAGTTCAAAACATCTTGAAAACCATGTTCCTCCCCTTCACCAAATTGCCTTCTCCAACGTGGACGACTCTTACCACAGGGGTTGTGGTAAAGATGAAGATAAATAACAAAACCAATACTTGCCTGGAGGGATTCTTAAATACACTGATTCTTAGACAACAATCCAGAGTTACAATATCATAATTTTTAGAAGAGAGACAGGCCAGTATTTATATTTAATAAGCAATTCAGATGATTCTCTTCTTCAGTTTGGAATATTCTATCCTAGAAGATATTATGGATCATACATGAGACATTAAAACTGGGCTTTCAAATTAAAAAAAAATTAAAACCTGCAGATTGGGATCATTTCCAGCCAACTTGGGCTGTGTGAAAAAATTGCTCAAAGGGATAATTATAAAGAATCTCAGAAAATATTAGTGATCCCATTTCCTATGCCCACACACTAGAACAAATAGCATAATAGTACAAATCATGTCCCTAGACATTTACAGTCTAACTTCCACAGTGTTGGTTAAGGAATTCTATGTAGCTATTAAAATTAGTTCACTCAACAAACATTTATCAACATTTTCCTAAGTCAGGCAGTGTACTGATTCATCAAAATAGTGTACTCCTACATCTATTTACATGGAAAACTGATCATAATGTTTTAAAGTATAAATGTCAGTGACAAATTATAGGCACAATATGATTCATGTCAAAAATGCATATAGAGATACAAGTTTAGATGGACACAGAGACCAAACCCTTTACATTGATTATCTGTATATGTTAGAATCCTAGGTTATTTTTAATTTTCTTTCTCTGTGTTTTCTTTAGGTGTTGTTAATTTTCTTTCCATCAGGCTCACCACTCTACTTTGCCCCTCCCAGGAGACAGGTCGTGTGCCACCTTCTTATATTTACCTTCCTACCTACTCCACTTGGTTTTGATGGATGATACAGTTCTGAGAAATGGCATTCGAAGTGTTAAGTGGTATGATAATGAGATAAGCTTTGGCTATAGTTAGGGCTTAAAACTTGACACCCAAAAGCCTGAGCCCAAGAAAAAGTTTTGAATGACACTTTTTTTTTTACATGCCCCTTAGGATAGTTTATTAATAGTGGGGCGGGGGGTGGAGGGGAGGTAGAAGACCTGAAATCTCTGGCTATTGAGACAAAAGGGTAACTAGAGGCCACTCACTACTCAACTCCACACTCATCTTACTTGCCTTCCTCTTCCACACTGACTGGAAAATCTAAAATGTGCCTTTCCAAAAATCCTGTTAGCTAGGGGAGGCCGGGGACTCCATTCTGGCCAAAGACACATCCCCTCCTCCACTTCCTCCTTCTCTGAGGGACAGGCTGTGATGCCTGAAGTGCAGCAGCCTCTGCTAAGAAGGGCTGGGCAGGAAGACAGAGGAAGCTGGCACCATGGAAAGCTGGACCGCCCTTGACCACCTACCCTAGGTGGCTTGTTGTTCAAGATGAATAACCCCCTAACTTGTCAAAGTCACAGATACACTTGGTTATATGGTTCTAGGGAACACTGAGTTGAAAGATATGTATGTGTACCTTTCCTTGTTTTTATGACTATAAATAAGATCTTATTCAGATATAGATTGTTCTATAAAACATTGCTAAAAACCAATCAAGATTTTCTAGACAACGTTTTGAAGAAGTGACTTCTTTTCTTTTTTCTAATTACATATAAAAAAGATATGTTTAGGGGATTCTCTCGTGGTCCAGTGGTTAGGACTGGGAGCTTTCACTGCTGGGCGCTTTCAATCCCTGGTGAATGACGTTTCTTTTACTCAGTTTTTTTCCTCCTTTTCTCTTTGGTTATCTTCCTTTTGATCTCTCCTTTCACCTTTTTTATTTTTTTATTTCTTATATATTTCTGTAATTCACACTTCACTCTCTCTGCCTGTATTATTATTTTTGTTTTTGTCTTCATTCCCTAACCTGCAACATTCTTTTTCCAATACTGCATCAAATGACCAAAACTAAGATCACTTTATATCACACTCATTTAAGAAGTATGTGGGGGAGTGCTGAGTTAGCGTATTTTTTTTTTTTTTTTGCGGTATGCGGGCCTCTCACTGTGTGGCCTCCCCCGTCGTGGAGCACAGGCTCCGGACGCGCAGGCTCCGGATGTGCAGGCTCAGCGGCCATGGCTCACGGGCCCAGCCGCTCCGCGGCATATGGGATCCTCCCAGACCGGGGCACGAACCCGTATCCCCTGCATCGGCAGGCGGACTCTCAACCACTTGAGCCACCAGGGAGGCCCGAGTTAGCGTATTTTTTATACAGGATAACTATTGTTTAGAAATATAGAATCACACATGTAACATGAAGTTTAGAGAGACCAAATGGCAGATGTTTCAGCAGACTTTTTAGGTTCCTCCTGTGGGAAAACAACAACAACAACTCTGAAACTTCTTCACTACACTTGATTTCCACAGCAGAATCAAGTAAAATGGTTTGTGACATAAATACAGGTGGGTAGGAGAAGCCTGCTCTCTTAACATGTAAAGGCAAAAAACACAACTGGATACACCAAAAAAAAAGATGTAACTATGATTTTTAGGAGGAATACAATTTTTCATTTAGTTCAAAAAGGGGGAGCTCTCCTAAACCAGTTTTCAGAGAGTAAAAAATCTGTTTGATTTTAGAGATTTTAGGAGAAAAACACACCCTCAGCAGGAGGTCCCACCCACCTGTTCTGGACCTTTCATGGACAAGCCCGGAGGTGTCCCAAGTCAGGGCCAGCAGAGAGGGAGCAGTAGCCAGTCTCCCTCCTGTGAAGAGCAGCAGGTGGCCATGCAGGGAAAATCAACCTTACTCCTCACTCGCACCAGCCTGGGAGTACTTCTTCTACGGAACTATATCCAGTACTTTGTTACTTTAAGGAAAACTGAGCTTAGTTAATGAGGTTTGTTCCCCAAGCTCAAAAGGTGTTTTAAACTGTATCTACTACCTAACCATTGTCCTCTAACAAAACTATTTTATTCGAGGTGCCAACATCTCCCTCCCCACCACACACCCATCTGCCCTACACACTAAAGTTACAAATCATCAGAAAGAGTTGATGGAAACTAAGTGGGTTATTTCAACAGAGAGGGGCAACTGAGGATGGGCATGTGCTGGTGACTCTGGAAATTCAAGGCTATTTGAATGGTAGCAGGAAATGAGAGATGAAAAGGTGTGAGGAAATAAGAAAAAGCAGGTAAGTTGTGAAATACTTCAAAAAGTCTCGGGAGGGGGCTTCCCTGGTGGCGCAGTGGTTGAGAGTCCGCCTGCCGATGCAGGGGATGTGGGTTCGTGCCCTGGTCCGGGAAGATCCCACATGCTGCGGAGCGGCTGGGCCCGTGAGCCATGGCCGCTGAGCCTGCGCGTCCGGAGCCTGTGCTCCGCAACGGGAGAGGCCACAGCAGTGAGAGGCCTGCGTACTGCAAAAAAAAAAAGTCTCGGGAGTATTCATGAGTGGCCTCCAGAAACAAGAAGCCTAGGCATTGATGTCTCGTCTCTTGCGTCATATGAGAGGGAACAAGACATCTAGATTCGACTCACCACTTCATTTGTGTTCACCCCAACCCAAAATACAATTTCCTGTACTAAAATTCTTCTGTGGTGGTTTGTTTCTCTGACTGGTACATGGGCTTATTGTGGAGACAGATGTTAAACAAATAGACATAAAAATAAGTATAATCATACAGTTCTAAGATAAACAATAAAAAAAAAACTATATGAGTTTAAAACAAATGGATGGATCTATTTCAGGTTGTGAGTGGGCCTGGACACATTTTGATGAAAAATCTCATTCATCTACACGCTTGTCCTTAGAGTTCTTATTTATTTCATCCACTTCAATCCCCATGCTTCAGTCAATGGCTTCCAAATCTTTTTTACTTGTTCTGACTTCTCTCCTGTGCTCTAGTTCTCTCTTCTCTCCTATTTCCTGTATATCTTCACCTGCTTTTATCTCGAATTCATCATGTTCAAACCACTTATCATCTTCTCCTGCAAATCTCTTTGTACATCACCCTCTGAGTTGTCACAGAGCCAAAATCTCTAGTTCATTTCTGTTAGACTAATTTGCATGAACACTACTGCTGGACATCACAATGAATCTCCTGGCTTCTAACCCTCCCCAACTTGGTCCACAAGTAAATCTTTCAACACAATTCTGGCTATGTTGCTCCCTTTTCCAAAAATCTTCAGAAGCTTTCTTATATTGACTAAAACTCTGACATCAAGGCCACCTACGAATTACTGGTAACTGTTTTTTAAAATTTAAACCCCACAACTGTTCTGTGATCTAACTGGATTGGACTAATTGTAGTTCGTCAGATGTACTCTAAAGCTTTGTGTCTGCCTCATTTTTCCTCAGTCTGTTCTCTCCAAGGAATATATCTTACTTTTTAAAATCTTTTCTGTCTTAAGTCTATCCATTTTCTATTTTTATCTTAGATTTTATATCTTCCCTAAAAGAATTCCTGGTGCCTCTTGAATGATGTAACTGCTCTGTTAATGTTTACTGTGGTTTTTTTCTTTGTACAGTTCACATGAATTTTTTCATATGTTGTGTTTATGTGATTTTAACACCTTCCCATTCCTCCTTGATGTTTGGAAATCTCTACTCATCTGTGTATTCCTTAGTGTATATGGTAGGTACTCAGCACTGCTTCAGAATCCCTCAAAGAAGTTTAATCATACAGGCAGCATAATTACAAATGGCAGCATTCAGTAAGTGATTACAAGGTAGAAGAGAAATCTACCTGTTGCTTAAGAGGTCTTTCACTTAAAGGGTTAATTAGACACCATACTGGTGTGGTGGGGAAATGTGTGAACTGTTTTTTTCTCCCAGAGCAGGCTTAATGATTAAGTACTTTACACTTCAGAGCTGAACCACTGCACTTGCTGGAACTAAGCCAGGGAATCAGTTAAGCAGATCTTTAGATTCACCTTGCTACACTCTCAGAGAGAGATCATTTGACAAGCTGAAAACTTCCCCAGGTCAACCTGCAACAGCTATGGTGATGGCTGGAGAAGTCTAGTAAGCACAGAGTAGAATCCACAATAGAATTCTCTTCCCATAGATCTCTTACTCTCTTTTTTTTCTTTTTCTTTTTTTTACATTGGGTTCTATTTGCACAATACAATCTAATTTCACTTCTCAAGTGATGCCTTAAAAACTTACAAGAATACAGTTCAAACCTCTTCACAAATTATCAGATACTTAAAAACAATTTTTTTCAGATCAATTTTCTTTTCTTTATAATAGATATATAATAATCTATATATACTATGACTAGTGGAAAGAAGAAGACTGGAAATTTGCTTGATGATGATGTTTGTCTGTGATCCCTGATTTACCAGAGTTCTCATACAAGTGTCTGAGCTTTCAATCAGGTTGGATAAAGAATGTAAAGCCTGAGTTTCTCAATTCTTCTACCAATGGGAAGTGGAAGACAGTAGGAATTAATCATCTTGTTTCCTATGTCATTTGATTCCAACAGACTGAATTTCCTCTGACAAGGAAGGTAGCATGCAACATGTAACAGTCTTTAAATACCACCATAGATTGGCTTCAATACAATATTCTCTAAAAAAAAAAGTCTACACCTCAAGCTCAGGTATCAACAGCAGCATATAAAAATTCTGTTGGCAAGAACTACAAAGAGGAGATTTTATATTCAATTTTGTCAAAGGCCTTCAATTCATTTATCTTTCTTATTGTTTCTTTTAGCTTGACTTTTGTACAATTCTCAGAAGAAAAATGAATCAAAAAGAAAATGAATGCTTTTTCTATGTAATATTTATACAGAAATACATGTAGTTTTTTGATGATGATCCTCTAGGTTAACAATATAAAAATCATTTTAAAATGAAATTCGATGGTAGGAAATTTTTAAAAATGAAACAGGACAGGCATTTATGTCTCATCACTTAATTTAATCCATAAAGATGATATCTCCCCTAAATAAATATATTAAATGACAGGAATCTATGAAACTTGAGTAACATTTTATCAAACCAGTTTTCTATTAGCAAAAAGTAAATTTAATCACACATTTTTAAAAAAGGAAAAGAACTTTTTGCTTTCCAAATGGGCCTGGAAATATTTCTAAAATTCAGTTTTTCAGATTCATATATAGAAAAACTATAGATGAATACCTCAAAAGCAGAAAAGAGAAGGAAATGGGACATAATCATGAATGAGATTAGAAGGAACTTTATTCAGTCATAGTAATATTTTTGTTCCCTTAAAGGAGAAATAGTGATTTATCCCTATCTTAAATATGATCACTCATGGATTAACATCATCTCACAAAATTTAGCACACAATCTACCAGTTTATTTACATTCTTATTCACTAATGTATTCAAATCTACATAAACTGGCATTCCAACTAGAATACAAATTTATTAAGAGCAAATATCATCCTATATTTATCTTAATAGGATCAGCAAAGGTCTTAGAAATAGTAGTGTCATCCATTCCATAGTTTTGGATGACAATAGACATTTTAAAATTACCACCAGGAGGGACCTTCAAGATGGTGGAGGAGTAAGACATGGAGATCACCTTCCTCCCCATAAATACATCAGAAATACATCTACATGTGGAACAACTCCTACAGAACACCTACTGAATGCAAGCAGAAGTCCTCAGACTTCCCCAAAGGTAAGAGAATCCCCACGTACCTGGGTAGGGCAAAAGAAAAAAGAAAAGACAGAGACAAAAGAATAGGGGGGCAGTACCTGCACCTCTGGGAAGAAGCTGTGAAGGAGGAAAAGTTTCCACACACAAGGAAGCCCCTTCACTGGCGGAGACAGGGGGTGGGCGGGGGGAAGATTCGGAGCCACGGAGGAGAGTGCAGCAACAGGGGTGCAGAGGGCAAAGCAGAGAGATTCCCACACAGAGGATCAGTGCCGACCAGCACTCACCAGCCCGAGAGGCTTGTCTGCTCACACGCCGGGGCGGGCGGGGCTGGGAGCTGAGGCTCGGGCTTCGGTCAGAAGGCAGGGAGAGGGCTGGGGTTGGCGGCGTGAACACAGCCTGAAGGGGTTAGTGCACCACGGCTAGCCGGGAAGGAGTCCGGGAAAAGTCTGGAGCTGCCGAAGAGGCAAGAGACCATTGTTTCGGGGTGCGCGAGGAGAAGGGATTCCTTCTCCATCTGCCCACAGAAGGCAGAGCACCGCCTAAACGAGCTCCAGAGACTGGCGTGAGCTGCGGCTATCAGCTCGGACCCCAGAGATGGGTATGAAACACTAACAGTGCTGCTTCAGCCACCAAGAATCCTGTGTGCAAGCACAAGGCACTATGCTCACCCCTGCCCCTGGGAGCCTGTGCAGCCAGCCACTGCCAAGGGTCCCACGATCCAGGGATAACTTCCCCCACACAACAAACCGCATGCCCCAGGCTGTTGCAACATCAAGCCAGCCTCTGCAACCACAGGCTCGCCCCGCATTCCAATTATAACTACTTACCCCTCCCTCCCCTCATGCAAGAGAAGGAAAAGACCTACAAAAACAACCCAAAAGAGTTAAGAAAATGGTAATAGGAACATATATATCGATAATTACCTTAAATGTAAATGGATTAAAGGCTCCAACCGAAACACATGGACTAGCTAAATGGATACTAAAACAAGACCCGTATATATGCTGTCTACAAGAGACCCACTTCAGACCTAGGGACACATACAGAGTAAAATTGAGGGGATGGAAAAAGATATTCCATGCAAATGGAAATCAAAAGAAAGCTGGGGGAGCAATTCTCATATTAGACAAAATAGACTTTAAAATAAAGACTATTACAAGAGACAAAGAAGGACTCTATATAATGATCAAGAGATCAATCCAAGAAGAAGATATAACAGTTGTAAATATTTATGCACCCAACATAGGAGCACCTCAATACATAAGGTAAATACTAATAGCCATAAAAGGGAAATCAACAGTGACAAAATCACAGTAGGGGACTTTAACGCCCCACTATCACCAAAGGGCAGATCATCCAACATGAAAATAAATAAGGAAACACAAGCTTTAAATGATACATTAAACAAGATGGACTCAACTGATATTTATAAGACATTCCATCCAAAAACAACAGAATACACTTTCTTCTCAAGTGCTCATGGATCTATGCTCCAGCATAGATCATATCTTGGGTCACAGATCAAGCCTTGGTAAATTTAAGAAAATTGAAATCATATCAAGTACCTTTTCTGACCACAATGCTATGAGACTAGATTTCAATTATGGGAAAAAAAAACTGTAAAACATGAGACCCATAGAGGCTAAACAATACACTAATAAATAACCAGGAGATCATTAAAGAAATCAAAGAGGAAATCAAAAAATACCTAGAAACAAATGACAATGAAAACACAATGACCCAAAGTGTATGAGATGCAGCAAAAGCAGTTCTATGAGGGAAGCATATAGCAATACAATCTTACCTCAAGAAACAAGAAAAATCTCAAATAAACAACCTAATCTTACACCTAAAGGAATTAGAGAAAGAACAAAAAAAGCCCAAAGTTAGCAGAAGGAAAGAAATCATAAAGATCAGATCAGAAATAAATGAAAAAGAAGTGAAGGAAACAATAGCACAGCTCAATAAAACTAAAAGCCGGTTCTTTGAGAAGGTAAACACTTAGCCAGACTCACCAAGAAAATGAGGGAGAAGACTCAAATCAACAGAATTAGAAATGAAAAAGGAGAAGTAACAACTGACACTGCAGAAAAACAAATAATCATGAGAGATTACTGCAAGCAACTAAATGCCAATTAAATGGACAACTTGGAAGAAATGGAATAATTCTTAGAAAAGCACAACCTTCTGAAACTGAACCAGGAAGAAATAGAAAATATAAACAGACCAATCACAAGCACTGAAATTGAAACTGTCATTAAAAATCTTCCAACAAACAAAAGCCCAGGACCAGATGGCTTCACAGGCAAATTTTAACAAACATTTAGAGAAGAGCTAACACCTACCTTTCTCAGACTCTTCCAAAATATAGCAGAGGGAGGAACACTCCCAAATTCATTCTACAAGGCCACCATCACCTTGATACCAAAACCAGACAAAGATATCACAAAAAAAGAAAACTGCAGACCAATACCACTGATGAACATAGATGCAAAAATCCTCAACAAAATACTAGCAAACAGAATCCAACAGCACATTAAAAGGATCATACACCATGATCAAGTGGGGTTTACCCAGGAATGCAAGGATTCTTCAATATATGCAAATCAATCAGTATGATACACCATATTAACAAACTGAAGTATAAAAACCATATGATCATCTCAATAGATACAGAAAAAGCTTTCAATAAAATTCAACACCCATTTATGATACAAACCCTCCAGAAAGTAGGCATAGAGGGAACCTACCTCAACATAATAAAGGCCATATATGACAAACCCACAGCAAACATCGTTCTCAATGGTGAAAAACTGCAACCATATCCTCTAAAATCAGGAACAAGATACGGATGCCCACTCTCAAGACTATTATTCAACATAGTTTTGGAAGTTTCAGCCACAGCCATCAGAGAAGAAAAAGAAATAAAAATGATCCAAGATGGAGAAGAAGAAGTAAAACTGTCACTGTTTGCATATGACATGATACTATATACAGAGAATCCTAAAGATGCTCCCAGAAAACCACTAGAGTTAATCAATGAATTTTGTAATTTGTAGCAGATTAAAAAATTAATGCACAGAAATCTCTTGCATTTGCATATAATAATGATGAAAATCTGAAAAGGAAATTAAGGAAACACTCTCATTTACTACTGCAACAAAAAGAATAAAATACCCAGGAATAAACCTACCTAAGGAGACAAAAGAACTGCATGCAGAAAACTATAAGAGACTGATGAAAGAAATTAAAGATGATACCAACAGATGGAGAGATATACCATGCTCTTGGACTGGAAGAATCAGCACTGTGAAAAATGACTATGCTACCCAAAGCAATCTACAGATTCAGTGCAAGCCCCATCAAACTACCAATGGCATTTTTCACAGAACTAGAACAAAAAATTTCACAATTTGTATGGAAACACAAAAGACCCCAAATAGTCAAAGCAATCTTGAGCAAGAAAAACGGAGCTGGAGGAATCAGGCTCCCTGACTTCAGACTATACTACAAAGCTACAGTAATCAAGACAGTATGGTACTGCACAAAAATAGATATATAGATACGTGGAAAAGGATAGAAAGCTCAGAGATAAACCCATGCACATATGGTTACCTTATCTTTTTTTTTAAAACCCCACATTTGTTTATTTATTTATTTTTGGCTTTATTGGGTCTTTGTTTCTGTGTGAGGTCTTTCTCTATTTGTGGCAAGCGGGGGCCACTCTTCATCGCAGTGCGTGGGCCTCTCAATATCGCGGCCTCTCTTGTTGTGGAGCACAGGCTCCAGACGACAGGCTCAGTAGTTGTGGCTCACAGGCCTAGTTGCTCCACGGCATGTAGGATCTTCCCAGACCAGGGCTCAAACCCATGTCTCCTGCATTAGCAGGCAGATTCTCAACCACTGCGCCACCAGGGAAGCCCCTGGTTACCTTATCTTTGATAAAAGAGGTAAGAATATACAATGGAGAAAAGACAGCCTCTTCTATAAGTGGTGCAGGGAAAACTGGACAGCTACATGTAAAAGAATGAAATTAGAACACTCCCTAACACCATACACAAAAATAAACTCAAAATTGATTAAAGACCTAAATGTAAGGCTAGACACTATAAAACTCTTAGAGGAAAACATAGGCAGAACATTCTATGACATTAATCACAGCAAGATCCTTTTTGACCCACCTCCTAGAGAAATGGAAATAAAAACACAATAAACAAATGGGACCTAATGAAACTTAAAAACTTTTGCAGAGCAAAGGAAACCATAAACAAGACCAAAAGACAACCCTCAGAATGGGAGAAAATATTTGCAAACGAAGCAACTGACAAAGAATTAATCTCCAAAATATACTAGCAGCTCATGCAGCTCAATATCAAAAAAAACAAACAACCCAATCCATAAATGGGCAGAAGATCTAAATAGACATTGCCAACAAACACATGAAAGGATGCTCAACATCACTAATCATTAGAGAAATGCAACTCAAAACTACAATGAGGTATCACCTCACACCAGTCAGAATGGCCATCATCAGAAAATCTACAAACAATAAATGCTGGAGAGGGTGTGGAGAAAAGGGAACCCTCTTGCACTGTTGGTGGGAATGTAAATTGATACAGCCACTATGGAGAACAGTATGGAGGTTTCTTAAAAAACTAAAAATAGAACTACCATATGACCCAGCAATCCCACTACTGGGCATATACCCTGAAAAACCATAATTCAAAAAGAGTCATGTACCAAAATGTTCACTGCAGCTCTATTTACAATAGCCAGGACATGGAAGCCACCTAAGTGCCCTTCGACAGATGAATGGATAAAGAAGATGTGGCACGTATATACAATGGGATATTACTCAGCAATAAAAAGAAACGAAATTGAGTTATTTGTAGTGAGATGGATGGACCTAGAGTCTGTCATACATAGTTAAGTAAGTCATAAAGAGAAAAACAAATACCATATGCTAACACATATATATGGAATCTAAAAAGAAAAAAATTGTTCTGAAGAACGTAGGGGCAAGACAGGAATAAAGAAGCAGGTGCAGAGAATGGACTTGAGGACACAGGGAGGGGGAAGGGTAAGCTGGGACGAAGTGAGAGAGTAGCATGGACATATATACGCTACCAAATGTAAAATAGATAACTAGTGGGTAGCAGTTGGATCGCACGGGGAGACCAGCTCGGTGCTTTGTGACCACCTAGAAGGGTAGGACAGGGAGAGTGGGAGGGAGACGCAAGAGGGAGGGGATATGGGAATATATGTACATACATAACTGATTCACTTTGTTATACAGCAGAAACTAACACAATATTGTAAAGCAGTTATACTCCAATATTTTAAAAATAATAAAAAAAACACACAGTGAGGTACTACTCCACACCTATTACAATGGCTGAAATTAAAAAGACTGACCATACCAAATATTGGCAAAGATGTGGCAAAACCAGAACTCTCATACATTACTGATGGAAAAGTAAAATGGTACAGCCACTTTGGAAAACATTATGACAGTTTTTTTAAGTTAAACATACACGCATGTGATCCAGTCATTCTTTTCCTATGTATTTACACAAAAGAAAGTATATGTCTTTGTAAAAGCTTGTACACAGATGTTCATAGCAGCTTTATTTGTATAAGCTAAAAATTATAAACAGCTTAATGTCCATCAAGAGGTGAATGGATACACAAATTGTAGTATATCTATACAATGGAGTACTACTCAACAATAAAAGGAGCAATTTATGGATACACACTAAAAAAAAAAAAAAGGGAGCAACTATCCCATTATATTTGTAGGATCTGCCCCCACAAAAACAAAGGGATTACACACGGTGTGAGTACCAGACAGTGGTAGTCTTGGACTCCATTTCATTTTATTTATTTTTTTAACATCTTTACCAGAGTAACATTGCTTTACAATGGTGTGTTAGTTTCTGCTGTATAACAAAGTGAATCAGCTATACATATACACGTATCCCCATATCTCCTCCCTCTTGCCTATCCCTCCAACCCTCCTTATCCCAATCATGTAGGTGGTCACAAAGCACTGAGCTGGTCTCCCTATGCTATGTGGCTGCTTCCCACTGGCCATCTATTTTATATTTGGTAGTGTATATATGTCCATGCTACTCTCTCACTTCGTCCAAGATTACCCTTACCCCTCCCCATGTCCTCAAGTCCATTCTCTATGTCTGCATCTTTGTTCCTGCTTGGACTCCATTTTAGAATTTTGCTTTCCATCTTATTTATTTATAAATCACTGTTGAATACTTAAAATAGCTACTGATCCATTACATTTTTAAATTTAGTTGTTTGGACTTCCCTGGTGATGCAGTGCTTAAGAATCCGCCTGCCAATGCAGGGAACACAGGTTTAAGCCCTGGTCCAGGAAGATCCCACATGCTGTGGAGCAACTAAGCCCATGTACCACAACTACTGAGCCTGTGCTCTAGAGCCCGCAAACCACAACTACTGAGCCCACACACCGCAACTACTAAAGCCCGTGCGCCTAGAGCCCGTGCTCTGCAACAAGAGAAGCCACTGCAATGAGAAGCCCACACACCACAACAAAGAGTAGCCCCCACTCGCCACAACTAGAGAAAGCCTGTACAGCAACGAAGACCCAACACAGCCAAAAATAAAGTAAATTTATATTAAAAAATTTAGTTGTTTAATTTATTTTCTATTATAACTCTTTGGAATCTAATCATCATTAGTATAAGATACCTTGTCTCTCTTTTCCAGTGCTGTCTTTCCATGCTTAGAGCAGAATATGAAACATGGAAGACAGTCAGTAATGCTGCATGTGTGAATATATGATACAATGGTTTCTAAAAATATATGGCCATACATTTCAGAAAAAAAAAAAAATCTGTCTTTATCTCTACCTTAAAACTTAACACCAGAAAGAAATATAGATGAGATATGTGGTGAAATGTACAGATATAAAGCACACATAACATAAAGTACATACATTTCTTGTGAACTGAGGAGGCATATCTAAGAATGATATCAAATTCGGGAGCCATAAAACATAACAGTAGAAGATTTGACTATGTAATAAAATTTCTGTACACTGGTAAACACCATTAAGAAGTTTTGAAAAAGATTAAAACTATAAACTTATAAAATACTTTAAAATATATACAATAACTGATAAATGGTAAGAATATAAAATTTTTAAGAAAGACATAAACATTCCAATTTTAAAAAATGGACTAAAGTCATTAACAAAAAAAATCTCTGAGGAAGAAATAGGACAAATGACAATGAATTGTCAACTTTTATTCTCAAATTCCTTCTTTAAGTACATGTCAAAGAACAGTTAGCTATTATAATTGAAACTGCACTATAAGAAGTAAAAAATTAACATGGCTTTGCCTTTGAACAGTGTAGGGTATCTGTGAACTACAAGAATATGGCAGAGATAAGGATATTTTAAAAATATAGATAGGTATTCAATGTCTTTGAGTGCTTGAGATTGCATTATAGTGATAAGATAAAAGTGTGTGATTTTTGAGCAACCTGGGAACCATAGAAAAGGTTACTGATCAGCTGAGACTATTTTTGTTACAACTGTGAATGATGATGAAATTTGATACACTTTCTCACATTTTTATTATTATTTAGTAATGTAAAAATATGGTGTTCAAAGTGTTTTGTTCACTACATTTTGGAAGCAAGAATTTTTTTTTAATTTAAAAATTAAAAAAAAAAACTCTTCCTCAAGTAAGTATTATCTGGTTAGGTGAAGAGCTATTATTTGTTTTATTTTTCCTTCTTTTTTTATTATAAAAATGTCACATGCTAGATAAAAAAGGTCAAATACGTAAACAGATATAATGGAAAGTAAAAACAAAAAATCTCAAGACTTTTCTCCCTCCTGTCTCACTACAACAATTTGGCAGATAATATTCTACTTTCTTTTATGATGTTTTAAATTAATTAAGCATATATAGTTTTCAGGACACATATAGGCTGAAAGCAAATGGATGGTAAAAGATGTTCCACGCAATAGTAATCAAAGGAAAACATGGATGGTTATACTTATATCTCACAAAACAGAAGTTAAGTCAAAAACTGTCAAAAGAGACCAAGAAGGTCATTATATAATAATTATAAGGGGGTCAGTTCATCAAGAGAAAATAGCAATCATAAATATATGCACCCCAAATTGGAGCACCTAAATTTATTAAGCAAATATTAACAGAACTGAAGAGAAAACAGACAATATAATAATGGTAGGGGACTTCAATATCCCATTTTCAACACTGGATAGATCATTCACACAAAGAGCCAATAAGGAAACAGTGGACTTGAATAACACTATAGATCGGATGTATGCAACAGACACTAACAGAATGAAGCATAAAAATCATCTATCTGATCATCACTATAGGAGCAGAAAAGCATTTGACAAAATTCAGCACGCTTTGATGATAAAAACACTCAACAAACTAGAAATAGAAGGAAAGTATCTCAACATAATATACACCATATATAACAAGCCCACAGCTAACATCATACTCAATGGTGAAAAGCTGTAAGCTCTAAGAGCAAGAACAAGACAAGAATGCCCATTCTCACCACTTCTATTCAATACAATACAGAAAGTCCTAGCCAGAGCAATTAGGCAAGAAAATGAAATTAAAGGCATTTAAATGGGAAAGGAAGAAGTAAAATTGTATCTATTATATATCTGCAAATGAGATGATCTTATACATAGAGAACCCAAGAGACTCCACCCGAAAAGCTGTGCAAACTAATAAACAAATTTAGTAAAGTTGAAGCATACAAAATCAACATACAGAAATCAGTTGCATTTCTATGCACTAACAATGAATTATCCAATAAAGAAATTAAGAAAACAACCCTATTTACAATACTATCAAAAAGAATAAAATACTTAGAAATAAATTTAACCAAGGAGGTGAAATATATACACACTGAAAACTATAAGACATTGATGAAAGATAGAAGACACAAATAAATTTTTTATGGATTGAAAGAATTAATATTATTATAATGTTTATATAACCAAAGCCATTCAATGTAATCCCTATCAAAATTTCAATGACACTTTTCACAGAAGTAGAAAAAAAAATCATACAATTTGTATGAAATGACAAAGGCCTCAAATAGCCAAAGCAATTTTGAGCAAGAAAAACAAAGGTGGAAGCATCACACATTCTGACTTCAAATTTTATTACAAAGCTACAGTAATCAGAACAATATGGAACTGGCATAAAAGCTGACATATAAACCAGTGGGACAGAGTAGAGAGCCCAGAAATGAATCTACACATTAACAGCAAACAGATCTTCCACAAAAGTGCCAAGAGCACATGATGAAAAAAGGATTGTCTCTTCAACAAATGGTGTTGGAGACACTGGATATCCACATGCAAAAGAATGAGTATCTTAGACTATATAGAAAATATCACACCATTTAAAAAAATCAACTCAAAATGAATTAAAGATTTAAATATAAGACTTAAAACCATAGAGCTACTAGAAGAAAACATAGGTAAAGAAAAAGCTTCTTGACATTTATCTGGGCAACCATTTATTGGATATGACACCAAAAGCACAGGCAATAAAAACAAAAATAGAGGAATGAGATTCCATCAAACTAAAAGGCTTCTGCATAGCAAAGGAAACAATCAACAGAGTGAAGAGACAATGTACAAAATGAGAGAAAATATTTGCAAATTACATATCTGATAAAGGGTTAATACCCAAAATACACAAGGAACTCATGGAACTCAATAGCAAAAAAAACAAATTACCCAATTATAAAGGACCTGAATAGACATTTATCCACAGAAGACATACAAATGGCCAACAGTGACATGAAAAGGTACTCAACATTAGTCATCACAGAAATGCAAATCAAACCCACAATGAGATATCATCTCACACCTGTTAAATTGGCTATGTTAAAAAGACAAAAGAGGGCCTCCCTGGTGGCGCAAGTGGTTGAGAGTCCGCCTGCCGATGCAGGGGATGCGGGTTCGTGCCCCGGTCTGGGAGGATCCCATGTGCCGCGGGGCGGCTGGGCCCGTGAGCCATGGCCGCTGGGCCTGCGCGTCCGGAGCCTGCGCGTCCGGAGCCTGTGCTCCGCAACGGGGGAGGCCACAACAGTGAGAGGCCCGCGTACCGCAAAAAAAAAAAAAAAAAAAAAAAAAAGACAAAAGAATGGAAATATTGGTGAGGATGTGGAGAAAAGGGAACCTTTGTACACTGTACAGTGTATAGTATACAGCCACTACAGAAAACAGTATGGAGATTCCTCAAAAAATTAACAATGGAATTGCCATGTGATCCAGCCATCCTATGGGGCATTGGGTATATACTGGGTATATATCCAAAGGAAATGAAATCAGATTCTTGAAGAGATATCTACAATCCCACGTTCATTGAAGCATTATTCATAATAGCCAAGTATGGAAACAACTGAAGTGTTTGCCAATGCATGAATGAAGAAAATGTGGTAAATATATACATTGGAATATTATTCAGCCTTTTAAAAAAAGGAAATGTTATTATTTGTGGCAACACGGATGAAACTGGAGGACATCATGCCTACTGAAATAAGCCAAACCCAGAAAGACAAATACTGTATGATGTCACTTATAAGTGGAATCTACAAAAGTCAAGTTCATAAATGCAGAGAGTAGATGACGTTTAGCAGGGACTGGGAGGTGAGGGAAATGGGAAGATGTTGGTTCAAGAGAATAAAGTTTCAGTTATGCAGGATGAATAAGTTCTGGAGATCTAATGTACAGCGTAATGACTACAGTTTATAATACTGGATAGTATACTTGACATTTGCTAAGAGAGTAGATCTTAAGCATTCCCACCACAAACAAAAGAATACAGTATATATGTGAGGTGATGAATATGTAAATTAGCTTGATTGTGGCATTTTTCACAGAAATAGAAAGAACAACACATATGTATATCAAAACCTTACATTGTATACCTTAACTATGTACAATTTTTATTTTCCAATTATATCTCAAAACTGGAAAAAAATATAATACAACATGTAAATTATATAGTAAATATATGCACATTTTCAACTATATGTATTTTTTATGTTCTGTTACCAACATTTTTTAAATCTGGAAAAAAGCTCATTGAAGGATAATTTTTAAAAATGCTAACTCTCATACAATATTAACACACATTATAGAGTTTATGTAACTGAGGAAACTGCTAAGATGCTAACAATCCATTCAAAGGAGAACCAAAAGAAAACATACATTATAGTTCAGGAATACTGAAGTGAATATCCAAACAGAGGCAAAAACTGGCTTCTTCCACATTGGAAGAGGGAAGTAAATTGAACCTCTACAGGACAGAATTAGCAAAACTATGAACAAGATTTTGCATTGTTATCAATTACCTATAATTTGGAGTTCTAAAATAGCTCAAAGGCGATATAATGCTAGAATTGAATAATCAAGATGCATGTGCTCCAACAATGCATAATTTTCCATTGAAGCACAAATTTCTCCCTACAAAATAAGTGGGAAAAAATGTCATCACCCATATCAATTAAATCTTTTTCAGCCTACTCCTAATAAATTATCCATGGTAATAATTAGAAATGGTCCTTTATGTTTCACAAATTTTTATTGAAAATTTCTCACACACACATGCATACATGCACACACATACATTCTTTCCAGGATGTAACATGTGGAACACAAAACAAATAGAATATCACTGTTATTGCTACGTGCTCCTGGAACTGAACACAGTAAGCTGATGCCCAGAGACTTGCAGCACAGAATCTATGATTCTAAGTTCCTGGATCTAGAATTCACCTTCCCTCCAAAAAATGACAACTTCCTCTACTCCTGAATATACTAAACTTAGGACTAGTTTAGGACCATGTGTGGAACTAGATGCAGTCATGTGAGAATAGAGGCTTCCAGAATTGGTGATCACTCAGACCTGATCTGAAAGTCAGTCCTCTTTACTATCCTTTGTAGGTTTGCCTGTAAAAAATGTAAAATGTATTTTAAAAAGAAAAGTAAGAAATGAAATGAATACGATCATGTCAAAAATATCTCACCTGTCTCAAATGACATTATCTCTCCTTAAAAGGAACATTGACCTTCATCCAAAGCTTTTCTGCTTACTTGCTAGTTCTACTGTCTAAATATAGCCCAAACCTAGCCATTTTTCCAGAAGCTGCAGGAGTTGCTTTCTGCCATGTCTAACTTTGAGATGATAATCCTTTGACAGCCCTTCTGTTACTTGTTTAGTCTTTAACATTCTGATGCACCCAAATTTGCAGCCATCCAGGTGAAATCAAAACCTGGAAGTGATTTATCACTTTGAAGAAATTAGACACATTCTTTCATAGTCCTTCTTTTTTTCTTCCACATCCCTAATTTCTACCCCTGGAGACAGAGGAATATATAAACCTGACAAACAATAGATAAGTAAATGAAATCAGAAGCTCAGAAAGGAAGAGTTTAGACTCAAAGACAAAAAGTTCAAAAAAGAAACAACCTGATTAGTTTCATTAGCATTTCAATAGAATTTGGATCTTCTGAAGAGGGTGGAGTAAGATTCCACCAAGTGTCATCTAAAATGAAGGCTTTGGAACTCTTGACAACTAGGTAGGAAGGTAATCATTTTACTTAATTTGTTTTTAGGTTCACTCATTTAAAAGAACTAACAGTTGCATTGCTCTTGGCAGAATACAACTGTGATTGCAGCTTTTCTCTTCAGCGCACTGGAAATATCAGCAAATGTCTCCAACTGAGAGTGAGACATTGGCAGTATTTCCTCATATTAAGTGCTTACTCATATTATTTTTTCCTCCACCCTTTGACAGTCCAATTTTGATAAACTTTAAAACAAATTCTTAAATAATGCAATCATCCAAATCATCGTTTCATGAGAGTATAGATACAAATGTATACATTAATTCAAGAACCCTCTGATGAGTTGCACTAATCACACCAATGTGAGCCTAATGTGGTTAATTTTAAACACAGCAGGATTTAACCATGTATATACTCTAAAGCTATGCAATTCTGAGTAAGGAGGTGTTTGAGCATGAAAATGACAAATTATATACTCCTTGTATCATATATAGCTTATTTTCCTCAAATATCTTCCCTATTCACCAATGATAGTTAAAGACAATTAAGTTTTTATATACAGGAGTTTGAGATTAAATTCTATTCACACACTGTCATCAACCCATGAATACTGTAGATTGCATCTACATAGGAAGTTTTTTTAATATCTTCAGAATTGATAGTGTCTTTTTAGAAATTCTAAACACTTTATATACGTATATACACACACACATATATATATATATAATACATTTTTATTTTCCGAAAAGCAAAGTAAGTGCATTCAATTTACCAGAACTACTGCAAGATTTTTCTCTCAAAAGTTGGGTAATAGGGGCCTCCCTGGTGGCGCAAGTGGTTGAGAGTCCGCCTGCCGATGCAGGGGATACGGGTTCGTGCCCCGGTCTGGGAGGATCCCATATGCCGCGGAGCGGCTGGGCCCATGAGCCATGGCCGCTGAGCCTGCGCGTCCGGAGCCTGCGCGTCCGGAGCCTGTGCTCCGCAACGGGGGAGGCCACAACAGTGAGAGGCCTGCATACCGCAAAAAAAAAAAAAAAAAAAAAAAAAAAAAAAGTTGGGTAATAATTAAAAAGGACCCAAGTAGAGTCATGGAATTATGCAGAGGCAGCATAATATGATATGTTCTCATTCTTGTTTCCCAACACATTTGAGTGAGGAACAAGACTAATGGAAGACAAAAGAAAAATTAGTAATAATAAAGTAATGTAGTATTAATATAGTACTAATATAATATAAGCTTACATTTAAAGAGTTATCTCATTTTTAAGTGTCTCATTTAGAGTCTGTATACCATGTGGTAGAAATTATATAAAAATGTTCATGTCTCTGTCCAAAAACTGAAAGAACAAAGATAAATATTGATGCGTGAAAGAACAGGAGTTAAGAGTGATTTAAGCATTTTAGTTTGCTCTTTTCCAATGAAAATAGTAATATTATTTCAGATATGGTGAAGCCCATCACATCCTCCTTAGGACATGGATACCAGCTATGATAATATTTAAGTTCAGCAATTATTTAATGAATATCTACTGTACATCTAACATTGTGTTTGATCTTGTAGTAATATAAAATAAGAGTATAAAATACCTGCTATAAAAGTTACTCCAGTTTAGAGAAGAAAAAGCTCACTTTGGGCGGTAACTAAGAATGTTACAAAAGAGTGATTTGTTTTCCTTTCATTCCAGTCAATTCTCAGTGTTTGTATGTGGCTTATTGTACACACGACCCTGTGCCTCGTACCACCCAAATATGACTGCTACTTAGCGAGCACTTGCTGCATGCCAGGTACAGAATTAAGCACTTTGTATTTGTTATTTAATTTAACACACACAATAAACTTATGAGTTATTTCCTTATCCTTTTTAACAAATGAGAAAAATGAATCTTGGACATGTTAAGCACATTTCCTGAAGTCTCATGGGTCTTAAATATCACAAATGGGATGTGAACCCAGTTATATTAGAGTCCAAACGCTGTGCCCTCTCTCACTCCACAATACCCCTCCTACAGAATCTGCATGATTCTGGGACGGAGTGTGACTCTGGGGAAGGGCAGAAGGGAAGAAACAACTGAAAGGAACTGGTGTCAGGTGACTGAGAAGAGGAAAATGAGGAAGAGACACTAAGGAGCCACAAAAGACCTTTTGCTTATCTGAGGGAGATTCTGTATTGGACAGAAGGTAACCTGGGGAAAAAAAATATTTCACATCATCTTCAAAGTGCTGTATGCTCAAAGTTGACTAATATTAATAATGTATTCTTGCTGGAAATGCAGTTTATCTTAGGTGTCATCAGATGGGGAAGGATTTGACTGAAGACCTGGAAGACTGATGGAAAATTCAGGAGGATCAGCTAAGGTCAGTGTGAGCCTTCAGGCTCCACCCTGACCTTTGGGCCCTGATTTCAACAAAACTGAGAGTCATTTTATAGGTTTGCTATTTATTCACTTCCTAGGCCTTCAGTATGTAAATAAACCTAATAAAAACCAAGGTGATTATTAATGATGGATTACATGATTCTTACATCAAGCAGACATATCTAGGCTTGCCAATTTTCAACTTTACCAGAGATATATTCATCACTAACATACAGAGACTAAAATATTTATAAACAAATCCAAATGAAATTTGAAATTTGCTTTAAAATACTCCAGGGGAAAAAAAGCTGTGAACTAGATGAAACAAGAATGGCAAATTATTGATAATTATTGAAGTTGCATAATAATAATGAAAGGTTCTTCACAACATTTTTTCTTCCTTTCCATAATAAAAATAAATAAATAAAAGAAAAATGTATGGGCAAATAGACAATTCTGATCAAGATACATATATATAAGATATAAGATATGTATACATACACACACACACACACACACACACACACACACACACACACACACACACACATATATATCCATCCATTCTTAAGACCATGGTTATTTTGAACTGTTTTGTGGGTGCGTGTGCATACATATTTGCAGTATTGAATATGTGTCATGTTTAATCCATCTGTTAAAAAACAGAATTCTGCCCCTGGTACTTTAACTTAAATTTGTTTCCCCTTTCATGTGCTCACTTTTATAGAAATAACATTCTCCCCCACTTATTTGACATTTGATACTAAAATTTCTCATTACGAATAAAACAATACATTGGGGAGAATTGAGCTGTGTTTCAGAAACAAGATTGTTAAGTCCTCCGTAAGCTATTTTCTCAACAGCTTTAAGTTGAGGAAGATTTAAGGATTTATTCTGCCTTTCAGGATTAGCTTATAAACACTTGCTCGTTCTTTTTATGAGTAAAGAAAGGGTTTTTTTACGTGGAAACACAGCACCTGGAGTGCCCTAGATCCTGCAAAACATTTCAAAAAAATGCAATAATTCTATCTCTGAAGCTTGTCATTTTAACTTTAGACAATTCAAACAATTCAGATCCAGTTTTCTTCAATTATCAAAACGGGGAACTTTCTAAAAAATCTCGTGACATGGAACTACTTACTTTGAAGTTAAAAAAAAACTTTGAAAAGTTTAGCAGAAGGAGCAGTGACAGGGAATATATATTTAAAATGAGAGCTATAAATGATAAACAAGTGGCCATGAGGGCAGAATAAAAGATAACCTAAAGAAAGAAGAAAAGTGACTGAAACCTGGCAGCTATACATGGGCTAAGCTTACTGAAGTATGTAGCTCCCACTTCAGGAAAGAGAAAAACAGAGAGAGCCTGGGGTGATGAAGCACTGGGCTAAGCCCCTTTCTCCAGTTCATCTGTGTATTGTACATTAAGACCACCCAATGCTAGTAAAGCATTCTTGGTTATTTTTAAGGTGAATTTTTTTGTTGTTCTTTTGTGTTTTTTTTGCGGTATGCGGGCCTCTCACTGTTGTGGCCTCTCCCGTTGCAGAGCACAGGCTCTGGACACGCAGGCTCAGCGGCCATGGCTCATGGGCCCAGCCGCTCCGCGGCATGTGGGATCTTCCCAGACTGGGGCACGAACCCGTGTCCCCTGCATCGGCAGGCGGACCCTCAACCACTGCGCCACCAGGGAAGCCCAAGGTGAATTGTTTTTAAATAATAGAATTTTAAAAATGAAATTTGGTAATGTGTGTGTGTATGTGTGTAAGCTTCCCAATTAGCACAAATGGGTCATGCTTTATAAATATCTCCAAACAATTGAGACTTGAAGTATCAATGCCAATTTTTATAACAATTTCTTTGTGTCAGCAGGCAATATAAATTTCAGTTGCCAAACTTCTATTCAAATACTTTGACTCCAACCTTACCTAGGAGGCATAAATTTCTCCGTGAACCTATTTTCAGTGGACAGGAGATTAAAAAATCAGACGATATTTAAGAGCAAATGGATACTCACAATTGTCTAAATGAAGCACCAAGTAGAATAAAAAGGATTCAATATTTTATTTCTTATACAAATATTTTGTTTCATCTATACAGATTCTTACATTCTTCTAAATTGTTGTAGATTAGTCATTAAAACAATAATGACAGATGAAAATAAATGTAAAGACTTTTTTATATTATAGAAAAAAATACAACTTTTAGGTATGTCTCAGTAATTGTAGTCATCTGTTTTGAGTTTCTCTGAGTAGCCAAATTATTAAAATATGTGGGCCTTGAAATAAAGGCGGCTAACAGGCAGTTCATTCAAAATAATTCAGTGGTAATAACTGCAGGCCAAAAAAGAAAGAAAACCCTAGGCAGACCTTTGGTTTCACGTGTTTAATGAGGGGCTGGAATTTATTATTTATTTTTAATGCACACCAGTGATTGCTTGGCAAGATATAACAAAAGAATAGAAATGGTTCCAATTATCAGTGTAGAATGCCAGTCACTTCATTTTTAATCCACCACACCAAGAAATACAACACACTAGCACAGCATCTGAAGATAAATTACTATTTCTATTTATTGAATTAAATCTCTGTCTCTGAGTAATTAAAAGTTCTGAACTTTGAAGGGTTTTACTTGAAGACTAAGCTCTAGCCTTTTCTTTTTTTAACTTTTAATTTAGGCCCCCAACTCTCTATCAAGCATCATCTGGGTTACTGTTCAGTATTTTCTGGTCTAACCTTCTTTCTGGAAGAGGGTTAGTGTGAGGTTCATAATACAATCATGTAACTCTAATTGGTGTGGATAAATTATACATTACTTAGGCAATTTTTTAGTATCTAGAGCTCATGTGACATAATTAGAATTCAATTATTTAATTGCTAACTGGAATTAAATCAGGTTATCCTGGTCTCAAGAAAATATATAGTAAATACTTCACAGAATATAAAGTCAGTATTGTTTCCATGCTTTTGATATTTATAATTTTAAAAAAGCATGTTACAGAAGAATTAAATGCATTAGAATTATGAAGTAAAAGGACAGATTGTAATAGACACCTCTAAATGATTAGCTTACACATCCAAAAGCTTGAGGCCCCTTTCTAGTCATTTGCTTACAAGGGAATGCACATTTTTCATGAGGCTATCATAATTCAAAACCACTTTAGAATTGCTTTACCTACTTTCCCAGCCACAAAAATGAAATCAGATTCATTTCTTCAGAATGGCATCTTGTTTCTGACCAAAAATAGTATCAGCCAGTTCAATCAGGTACATTATTCACTAGAATGGCATCTGAAATTTTTCTCAGTATTTCAAAAGGAAACATTTTCAAAGAATGAAGATTTTTCAACCTTAAAAATATTACATTGATTGTATCTCAGATTTTAAGAGAAATTGATATAAAAATAAAATTATGACAGCCTTTAAATTATATAATTCTCAGGTATTTAATTTGATGCAGAGTATGGAAAATCGGATCTACATATTAGAGAGTTTGTTGAAATTTCAGACATTATTTTATCCTCTTCAACATTATAAAACTGTATCCTATAAATAGTAGATGCTTAAAAAAAAGCATCTTTTTTTTTAAGTACTTGTCATAGCCAAACTGGTATTTGGTGTGACATTTGATTTTTGGAGCTCTGAAGTGGTGAGCATGGAACTTGTTCATAATCACCTAAAGTGGTGACTATCCTGCTCTCTCTCCTACATATATATGCACCTGGACATACCTACTCATATACAAGTAAGGTTATTGCAAGAATCATTGTTACCTTTGATGAAAGTCATCAATAAAATACCAAATACACCTAAGGTGACATTAATGACTTTAATCAAAATATTGGGTTGGCCAAAAAGTTCATTTGGATTTTTCAGTAACATCTTATGGAAAAAACCCAAAAAAACTTTTTGGCCAACCCAATATATGAGCAGAATTGTTATCTAGTCATAAGAATTTGTTTTAGAAAGATACTGATTAAAATACCAATATTGTCCAATCATCCCTTATTTTTTAAGGCTCATAAGAACTTACTTAGCTATATGCTATAAGACAATTATTACTGTGGAATAGACTTATTTTTGGTGTAGTGCTGAAACCAAGCACACTGTGGGGACCTCCTGGGCACAAAAGCCTTTCCATGGCCCCCTTTTTGTGTTTGTAAGAAAAAGACTTCAGCCTCCTAGACCTTCCCTGAGTTCTAAAGGGCAGATTCAAACAGTTACGAATCAGGGAACGGACGGAATGCAGCAACAGAGGAGGAAAAGTCAAGAAACAATAGTGCAGAAATAAAGCAAGGTCCTGGTTCCTCCTGAAGGGATATACATAACAATATATATTTGAGCTCTTCTGCAGGAACTAAGGCCCCCACCCAGGTGGAGAATGGCAACTTCAGGCTGAGCACAAGATTCCTGGAGCACTGCCCTGTTACCTCACCACCAACCAATCAGAAGAAAGTCACATACTCTGAAGCCTTCACTCTAAATTTTGCCTATAAAAAGTCTTCCCTGAAACCATCAGGGAGTTTGGGTCTTTTGAGCACAAGCCACCCATTCTCCTTGCCTGGCCCTACAATGAACCCTTTTCCTCTCTGAAACTCCAATGTTTTGTTTGGTTTGGCCTCACTGCTTTGAGCACAAAAACTTGGTTTTGACAACAGTGCTCCTAAGTCATTAACTCAAACAAAATTTTCTTGGTAAAATATTTTGTGAGGGGATGTTGTCAACTTTGATGGATTAAATGCAGTTGGATTGGATGTAATAAATTTATTGCAATAGAGTGACAATTTGTTTCTATACTTAAAATGATATACTAGAACTTGGTCAAAGTAAATCTGGAAGTTGATACATTACAAAAACAACTAAAGAAAAGAAAGATTATAATTAGCTCATAATCGAATCCATGATGTCAAAAATGAAGTTTTTTGTTATCAATTATTTTACATACTATAATGATATTATTTTTTACATTTTTTGAAATGAAAGCTGACTTTTTAAAGCCTGTGAAATAAAGTTCATATTTTATGGCAAGAGAAGAAACATTTAAACATAAAAAATTTTCTCTACCTCTTGACCTCCTCTCTCCCCTTTAGTTTGTATTGTGTATCAACATTATGCATTGACCAAACCTCCCCCATCTGTAGAAATATCTGCTGAACCTTAAAAAGCAACATTCTCCTAGCACTGACAAGACAACTCCTTAAAAGATAACATCCTTCTAATGATGACACTTAGATCTGGATTGTGTAAACTGTCAATAATACATCATTTACTATGAAGCTCTCTGCCTCAAAAAACTTATATAACTGTGCCTTGACGTCTAATGTGCACAACAGTTCTAGGAGTTTTCCAAGACGCTGTTCCCGGGTTATAATCCTCAATTTGGTTTCAATAAAATTTTCCATTTATTTCTGAGATTAACTGATTAATTTTTCACTAACAACTCAAAGTGGTCAGTTGTTTCCAAACCATAACTTTTTGTGGTTCATCTGTATCATTTTTCTAGATTCCATATACATGCGTTAATATACAATATTTGTTTTTCCCTTTCTGACTTACTTCACTCTGTATGACGGTCTCTAGGTCCATCCACGTCTCTGCAAATGACGCAATTTCATTCCTTTTTATGGCTGAGTAATATTCCATTGTATATATGTACCACATCTTCTTTATCATTCATCTGTCAGTGGGCATTTAGGTTGTTTCCATGACCTGGCTATTGTAAATAGTGCGGCAATGAACACTGGGGTGAGTGTGTCTTTTTGAATTATGGTTTGTTCTGGGTATATGCCAAGTAGTGGGTATTGCTGGGTCATACAGTAATTCTATTTTTAGTTTTTTGAGGAACCTCCATACTGTTCTCCATAGTGGCTGTATCAATTTACATTCCAACCAACAGTGCAAGAGGGTTACCTTTTCTCCACATGCTCTCCAGCATTTGTTGTTTGTAGATTTTCTGCTGATGCCCATTCTAACCAGTGTGAGGTGATACCTCATTGTAGTTTTGATTTGCATTTCTCTGATAATTAGTGATGTTGAGCAGCTTTTCATGTGCCTCTTGGCCATCTGTATGTCTTCTTTGGAGAAATGTCTATTTAGGTCTTCTGTCCATTTTTTGATTTGTTTGTTTGTTTTTTTAATACTGAGCTGCATGAGCTGTTTATATATTTTGGAGATTAATCCTTTGTCAGTTGATTCGTTTGCAAATATTTTCTCCCTCCCAAGAAAAGAGGGTTGTCTTTTCATCTTGTTTATAGTTTCCTTTGCTGTGAAAAAGCTTTTAAGTTTCATTACGTCCCATTTGTTTATTTTTGTTTTTATTTCCGTTATTTTAGGAGGTGGGTCAAAAAAGATCTTGCTGTGATTTATGTCACAAAGTGTTCTTCCTGTGTTCTCCTCTGAGAGTTTTATAGTGTCCAGTCTTACATTTAGATCTTTAAGCCATTTTCAGTTTATTTTTATGTATGGTGTTAGGGAGTATTCTAATTTCATTCTTTTACATGTAGCTGTCCAATTTTCCCAGCACCACTTATTGAAGAGACTGTCTTTTCTCCATTGTATATCCTTGCCTCCTTTGTCATGGATTAGTTTACAACAGGTGCATGGGTTTGTCTATGGGCTTTCTATCTGTTCCATTGATCTATATTTGTCTTTGTGCCAGTACCATATTGTCTTGATTACTGTAGCTTTGTAGTACAGTCTTAAGTCAGGAAGCCTAATTCCTCCAGCTCTGTCTTTTTCCCCTCAAGGTTGCTTTGGCTATTCAGGGTCTTTTGTGTCTCCATACAAATTTTAATATTTTTTGTTCTAGTCCTGTAAAAAATGCCATTGGTAATTTGATAGGGGTTGCCTTGAATCTATAGATTGCTTTGGGTACTATAATCATTTTCACAATATTGATTCTTCCAATCCAAGAACATGGTATATCTCTCCAACTGTTTGTGTCACCTTTGATTTCTTTCATCAGTGTCTTATAGTTTTCTGAGTACAGCTCTTTTACCTCCTTAGGTAGGTTTATTCCTAGGTATTTTGTTCTTTTTGTTGTAATGGTGAATGGGATTGTTTCCTTAATTTCTCTTTCTGATTTTTCATTGTTAGTGTATAGGAATGCAAGAGATTTCTGTGCATTAATTTTGTATCCTGCTACTTTACCAAATTCAATAATTAGCTCTAGTAGTTTTCTGGTGGCATCTTTAGGATTATCTATGTATAGTATCATGTTATCTGCAAACAGTGACAGTTTTACTTCTTTTCCAGTTTTTATTCCTTTTATTTCTTTTTCTTCTCTGACTGCCAAGGCTAGGACTTCCAAAACTATGTTGAATAATAGTGGCGAGAGTGGACATCCTTGTCCTGTTCCTGATCTTAGAGGAAATGCTTTCAGATTTTCACCATTGAAAATGATGTTTGCTGTGGGTCATATATGGCCTTTATTACGTTGAGGTAGGTTCCCTCTGTGCCCACTTTCTGGAGAGTTTTTATCATAAATGGGTGTTGAATTTTGTCAAAAGCTTTTTCCACATCTATTGAGATGATCATATGGCTTTTATTCCTCCATTTGTTAATATGGTGTATCACACTGATTGATTTCCATATATTTAAGAATCCTTGCATCCCTGGGATAAATCCTACTTGATCATGGTGTATGATCCTTTCAATGTGTTGTTGGATTCTGTTTGCTAATATTTTGTTGAAGATTTTTGCATCTATATTCATCAGTGATATTGGTCTGTAATTTTCTTATTTTGTAGTATCTTTGTCTGGTTTTGGTATCAGGGACCATCACAAGATTCTTAAATTAATTAAGTTTCCAAAGTCCCAAAGTCATATAAACTAACATGTTCACATATTCTAGGAATTAGCATGTGGACACCTCCAGAGACTCTTATGTTGTCCAGCATACATACGGCATATTGAGCTTCTAACTAATGCCTCTCTCTGTTTCTAACTCTGTCTCTCATCACATACCACCCCCTCACACTATACGATAGCCTCTAAAATAATAACATAAACAAGAAAGTAATATAAGTGAGCTCTAATAATGTGTTCCCGCTAAGTGCTTTATACTCTCTGGATTAGTTTTGATGACACTGTGGAAGATGGTTACTCACCTTTTAGAGATGAAGGAATTGAGAGGTTTGATTATGTACACATGGGACATGCAGACACAGAGTCTGAATCCAGACTCACATCTTGGGCCCCAGATGTATCCTAGTAACTCTTAACCACTATTCCAATATGTTTGTAGTTTCTCCAAATATTTTCCCTGACATACCAGAAAAGTTCCTAACTCTACCTTTTCCTCCACAGCTCTCTCTGCCTTCTAACCTTCATTTAAGCCTCAGCTCAATCATTAGTCCTCTCTGAATCCTTTTCCAAACCTACTCACCCCTTTGGAATTTGCCATGCTATCTACTGCATGCAGTATACACTTCTATTGCACCCACCATAAAATCTCTGAGCATTTATTTATCTGCAGGTCTCCCTTTATAAGATCTGAAACCCTCGAGGAAAGAGGTCATGCCTTTAGTGTTGTATTTCCCAAGCACCTTCTGCTATAACTGGGACATAGAAGGCACTTAATGAATGTCTGTTGAATAAATAATTTGAAATGCAAAGTACAGTAAGCGGGGGTGATAAGCTTTGCTTAGGAGAGTTAGGTCACAGAGGAGTAAAAAGGCATAGTTTATTTGAGAATCACGAGTATTTCAGCATGGTCGGAGCAGAGTACACAATGGGGATGAGCATCAGGAAGGGGGTGGAGAGACAGGGAAGGAGCAGATGACAGAAAGCTGATCAAACTACAAAGTGGGATTTTATCCAGAGGCTCTGGGAATATAATGGCAGAATTTAATCATAAAATGGATATTAAATTTGTACTCTAAAGGAATTTTTAGTTTAATAACTGATTTCAAGACCCCATGTAATTATTTTTTCTCCTCCAATTTAGTATGGTAGGATTAAAAGTCAGACAAATTACCTCTTTAGGCATCAGTTTTATCATGAAATAGCTCAGCATCAGCACGTCCATTCTGTTAACTCCATGCATCACTAGCTTTTCAAGCAAAATGAGAAATTGAGACGTTGACATTCTACAGACCTTGGTTCCCTGGATCTGGCTTATCAAGGGGAGAGAGGACATGTGTTTCTTACCCTCGTTAGCAAGTTTTGTCAAAGGGAATTCCCTGCTTTTAAGCAATGCCCTAAATGTTAAATGTCTTGGCGATGGAGCAGTTTCAGAAATTAATCACCAGGAATCCAGTAAATGTTTCATACCACACCATGCTATGACAGCACAGAGCAACTTGGATTAGTCTCTTCTCTGATGAGCTTGAAGATTAAAAAAAAAAAAAAAAAAAAAGCAGTTGGGCCCTTCCTAGTTAGTTGAAGGTATCATTCAAGAGACCAACTGACTTCTTCCACCAGCAGAATTGGAAATGTGTGCTAAAGACACTTAACGTTTTTATGGGGAGAAATTGGATTATGATTTAGCCTGTACAAGGACTTAGATGAAAATACACTCACACAGACACACACACACACACAGATGCAAATATATAACCGGCAAAAATACAAGTAGGTATTGTTATGCCAATTTCCTCATATTAAGAAACAGACATTTGAATAGGTTACTTCCAAGATCACAAACTTGGTAAACAGTGGAGCCAGCCCTCTACCTTGCTTGTGTCAGTCTCTAAAACCTATAGGATTTTCCACCACATTTTCTCCCTTATTCAAAAAAAAACAGTTGAATATTTGTTATGTACATTTGGTTCTCTGAAACAGTCGAGTATCTCACCCTTGGGAGCTTCTAACCCAAATATCTAATTTATCATCCCTTCTCTTACATGCCATGGTCCTACTTTATGTCACCCAGGAAACAGGAGGCAACAGAGTTTCAAAGTTCAGTTTTAAAAACAAATACTTTTCATAAACGATATATGTAGCAGAAATAGGCTTTTGAATGTAGAAAATGGGGGAAAGGCTTTAAGAGCTGTAATTAGCTGTAAAACTTAACTGTCATTGCAGATTTCAACAGATTTAATTACTTAGTTAGATAAATTTATATTTGTTAGTGCCTGTGAAGTATAAAGTACTGTGTTAGGCCCTGGAGACAGGGAAGCCATAAACATGACAAGCCATAAACACTGACTTTGTCTTCAAAGAAAATGAAAAATTTAATAGAGTTACAGCAAAGTTTGTTAAGCGCTATGAAAATGTATTTCAGGGGATTTTAACCTAATCTGTAGTGGTCAGGGAAAGTTTCCAGGTGGAAGAGATGTTTAAGTTGAACCAAAAAGAATGAGTAAGATTTAATGAGATGAACAGGGTTGGCGATGCCAAAATGTAAACCATTGGCAGATGGCCTCTTATCATTAAGGAATACAACTTCTAGGAATGAAACAGAAAGCCAAGGGAAGGTAATGATCAGTTGTATCGAAGGTCCTGTCTCTCACAGTTTACTATACAATGTCAAGAAATAAAAAGCACCAGAAGTACTGTAACAGGTATGATATTTCACAGTTACAACAGCCCATATAACAGAGGTGTAAAAAATGGAATTTTTCTTGACTAATTTTTGAGTCTCTGTCAGATGACTTACTGTATCAGCTTTCAGGTAAATTCAATACTATTGCACAAATTTTCAGCCACTTCAGAAGAGTTTAGCCACTAAAGAAGCATGACAGTGATGCTCAGAAGTTCATCTCCATATCATTGTTTTCCCCTCCAAGGCTCTTCTCCCTTTTCTCCCTTCTATATTCCTTTTAAATGCTCAGGACATGGTCCCCGCATGCCAGTTTCCAGTGGTAGTATTAGCAGTGTGTGTGGCAGGGGAAGGAGGGGTTCATCCCTTTAGGGTTTTAGGTGAAAAACATCTTAGTAGGGATTACAGCATCTCCTTAGACTCCAGAGCTGGTCAACGCTGGCCCATGTGCTAATGTCTCTGTATCTTGGATGGAGCCTTGGTGCACGTTCAGGCCCCTCCCCTCTCCCCATTAGCAATGCATGTGCACCTATCTGAGGTGAGTTCCCTTTTCCTTGGGATGGTTTCTTGGCTCACTCCCCAGCCAGACTCCACAGTTCACTCTGGCCCTGGGGGAAACATACATCTCCTCATGCAACCTTCAGACTTGTGGGAAACTAAGGGGATTATTTAAGTACCTCTCACACCCAGATGTCACCGTCTTTTTCCCAGGGTATATTTGTGGCCTTCCTTTCTTGTGCTGCAGTTGAAAAACAAGACGTCAGTCTTTTCTTCACTTAGGTTTGCCCTGATCTTGCCAGGAACTCTTTTGTTCCTTCCTCCTCCTTCCCCTGACCCTCGTTGTCAGAGGGGACAAAGACACCACTTTTTCTACTCTTCCTTCCTCCACCTCTTCTTTCAGTGTCTACTTCACTCCTAGCTCAGCATTTCTCAATCTTGGCACTATTGTTTTTTGAGGCCAGGTAGTTCTTTGTTGCAGGGGGGCCTCCTGTGCCCTGTAGAACATTTAGCAGCATCCCTGGCCTCTATTCACTGCTAACTCACTATCGCCGTCTAATTTTGGAGAGATCAAAAATGTCTCCAGATGTTGTTAACTGTCCCATGGCAAGTAAAATTTCCACCCACCAGCCCTCCCCACAAAGTAGTAATTTTGTCTATTCTAGTGCAAAGGAAATAAACTGATTCTATCAAAACAAGTCTGTTTAAAAATATTTTCAATCCCATGCCTGAAATCTAAGTTTTATTTCTTCTCTATAATCCCAGGGAGACTTTAGAGTTAACATATTTTATTTGTGAACCCCATAAACCCTCTCCTTGTCCCCCAGGGGTCACTGTAACCCCAAGTCTCTCAGCTTGAGAGTCAGAGGCCAGCAAACGTTTCACATGGTGCTTTCATGCCACAAATTAAAATTTGACCTGTCATCTGACACAATGGTTTTACCAAACATCTAAAAAAGAATTCATAATACAAAGTTAAACATTTAAAACATTTCTAAGATTTTGGCCAAGGCAATTATTTACTTATTTTTTTCAAAAACTGTGTATATATGTGTAGAATCCAAACAATGGCTATACAGCTAACCCTAGATAAATCTCATATTAGCTAGTTTCACTTTTTTGCTCTCTCACCTTGAACTTAATTATCATCAGCTTGTTTATATTTAGAATCCCAAACTGTCATTATTACTCCATGTTACTGATCTATCACATCTTATCTCCTTTACTTTCTACTTTCTGTTCTTTCTACTGTGAAAGAGGCAGAAAGATTCTGAGAACCAGCTCATATAACTCTTGGTCACACCATGCTGTATTTGTTTTATTGTGATACACAATCCAGTAGATAGACTTCTAGGAACCACATGTATCATTCTGGTCGGTCTTAGAGCAGTTGTTTTCCATATTATAGCTATGTGCTTAGTAGTTTCACAATTAATTTATGATATATTTGAGAGTAAAGGAGAAAAGCAATTTGCAAAGGGAATACAACTTTAAGTTTAATGCAAACTAAATCAGTAGTATTAAAAGAGAGAGAGAAAACTGCAACTGTTGTGAATATGTACTAGTCTAGTTCACTTTAATGTTCCTACTATAAATGTCTGGGTTCACACATTATTATAAACAGGAATTTAAATCATTGCAGCCAGTTTAATGGCATAAACAGAACATTAATAGGAACAACAAAATTGGAGCAATAATGAATTTTCAAACAAGGGTATTTATCCTGCCATGTTCTAAAACCCAAACACATAACTAACCTGATAGCATAATTCTCAAAGTATACATTATACCAAAGACTAGTTATTTTTCTATAAAAATACTGTTACAGAATTAAGTTTTAAAAGGTCACTTCAACTGTAAAGTAAAGCTAATTAAATTATACCTAAAAATTGGTGTAGGTTAAAAATTTGAGTCCTTATTCATTTCAGAAATTCCAATATTTAGTACAATTTCAGGTGCATAGTAGGTGGTTAATAAATATACACTGAATGAGCAAAGGAATTGAAGTTTTATACAATAATATGCATGCTAAATAGAGTAATGAGAAATGAAGACCTATGTTATAGTTTACAAGTGTCTGCACAAATTAAGTGTTCAATAAATGCTTGTGATCTAAGCTGAAAATGTTATTATGGAGGAGTTGAAGAGAGAAACCACAGAGTATTGACAAAGAGGTTTTGATTTTGGGGTTGTTTTTTTTTTTGGCCATGCAGTATGCAGGATCTTAGTTCCCCATGTGGGATCTTAGTTCCCCAACTAGGGATCGAACTTGTGCCCCCTGCAGTAGAAGCATGGAGTTTAACCACTGAACCACCAGGGAAGTCCTGATGAAGAGAAAGAGTTTAGTTATCACATGAGGTATGCTCCCAGTGAGCTCGGCTTCCTGTTAGTCACACCACTGTGTAATCCCCTCCCTCAAGTGACGACTGGACTTAATGACTCACTTCTGATGAACAGAGTACAGCATGAAGAGATTCAGTGACAAAAGGTCATGTTTTTTACCTTGCTTCCATATCCTCTGGCTCTTCATGCTTGGATGAAATCAGCTGCCATGTTTTGAGCTGCTTTACGAAAAGACCCAGGTAACAATGAGCTGAGGGTGACCTCCTCCGGCAACAGCCAGTGAAGCACTGAGGCCCTCAGTCCAACAACACCCAGAACTGAATCTTGACAACCACGTACAAGATCTGGAAAGTGTTTCCTCCCCCAGTAAAGCCTTGGCAAGACTACAAGCCCAGCCAACACCTCAGTTACAGCCTGTGAGGAACCCGGAGTCAGAGGACCCAGTCAGTCATGCCCAAATTTCTGACCCATAGAATCTATGAAATAATAACTGTTGCTGTTTTAAGCTGCTGAGGTTTGGCGTAATTTGTTATGCAGTAATATACTTCAAAAGAAGAATTCCCTCCCAACCCTACCCAGGAAATCATTCTTGCTTTTATCTATAATGCCATTACAACTCTGAGGTCAGTAAACTAGCAAACTCACTTGACCTAGAGGTTATACGTTTAAAAAAATTAATACAAATGAACACTGTTTTTTCCACAATCACTAAATTATGAGTTTTATCTAAAATCTTGCAAAGAGGTAGAGCAGTAGAAGGCAAAACTCTGGGACTTAGAACAGTATGAGTGGTTGTATTAAGTGGAAATAATAGTTGGGAAGGAGATGAGACAGTAGCTGATAAAAGCAACAGAGAAGAAAATGTGGTTCAGTGACTGGCCTATTGGCAATTTTGCCACTCAAGACACTACTGAGCTCTTGTAGTATACCACATTATTGTGCAAAGGTCTGTGATACAAAAATCAATAACACTTGCTCTCTGCTCTCAAGAGCATTATAGAATAATGGGAGACACAGACACACACACACACACACACACACACACTTCTCACTATGATACAATGTGACAAGTGCTATAGAAGATGTCTGCCTGGTGAATAACAGAAGAAAAGCATTGACTTCTCAGTGGATGTGTTCAGTGTGTCTGCTGGGAAGCAGATAGTGAGACAGAATATGGAGCTTTCTTGGGGGCTAACACCTGTGGAAAGGTAATAGGCAGAAGAAACAGGAATGACAAGAGGATCCTCCGACCAAGATGTAGAGCTAATGACGTCTAGTCCAACAGGGAGTTCCTGAGTAAAGATTGCCCTTTCAAGGAGGCTTGCTTCAGATAAAAGGAGAGGCCCTTGTAATTCTGCTGTAATACTCAGCACTGGCTGGGGCTACCCAGGTCCTAGAGCATGACGACAGTGGTTCAAAAGCTGAGAGGGATCCGGAAGGGGCTGACAGCTGGAGGTTCACAGCTAACTGCACAGTGTGCAGCTGAGTGCAGTCATCTCTTTCAAGGAGATCTGATCCTCCACAGTGGAGAAGCAAGGAAAGCTCTCTAAGGCACAGTACACTTGAACTGAGCTTGGAAGGAGGGGCGGCTAGGAATGAATGAGACAACAGAGCAGGGGAACTGCATGGTCAAAGGCACAGAGGCTTGAGGCAGTACTATGTGTGGCTCAGAGAGCCTGGAGGGAAGAATGCTTGTGGAGAGAGACCTAGATTTGACAACAGAGGTAGGCAGGGGCTGGATAATGAAAGCACATGTGCCACTTAGAGCTAAAACTTCATCTTAAAAGCTATAATGAGGGCCTCCCTGGTGGCGCAAGTGGTTGAGAGTCCGCCTGCCGATGCAGGGGATACGGGTTCGTACCCCGGTCTGGGAGGATCCCATATGCCACGGAGCGGCTGGGCCCGTGAGCCATGGCCGCTGAGCCTGCGCGTCCGGAGCCTGTGCTCCGCAACGGGGGAGGCCACAACAGTGAGAGGCCCGCGTACTGCAAAAAAAAAAAAAAAAAAAAAAAAAGCTATAATGATATTAAAAAACTGACAATTTTGATCAGAGAATTATAATAATCAGATTGACATTTTTATAAACTGCTGCTTAAACCAATATAAGAAAAATAGCCCATGCATGTAGGTTGCTGAACCCATTGCTTTATAAAACCGTAATACATCTGTTGCATCACAGCATGTCTGCTGAACAGTAATTATCATATTGTCGTGATTTGCACTGGAACTGATAATCAGACATACTGACTTTTAAAGGTAGATGTCTCTTGAAAGTTCACCTTAAGCGTCTAGGATAATAAAATATTTAGCAATTAAACTAGTTTCTGGCCAGTTCCTCTGATTTGCTTGATATCTAAGAATCTAATAGAAAAGGACTTGAACCTTGTGTACCACTGGGCTCTAGACCTAAACAGACTTATCTGATTAACTGTGAGAGACTTAGGAGTAGACAACAAAGGTAAGACTTCAAGGACTGTCTGCAGGACCCTGGGAGAAAATATCCAGTTTGATGGGAAAGATGGAGAGGTTGGAGTGCAGGGTGAGTAGCCAGTGTACATGATCTTCCCTGGAATGCTCTGCTGTGGAATTTTTTATGACTATTTTTCCCTTTGTTAAAAAAAAAAGTTTCGATAAATGTAGTATGTATTCAGGCAGTCAGTCAACAAAGGAGAAAAAAGAAAACGAGAAAGTGGAAGTCTTCTGACCCTGCCTGTAATCGCAGAGATAAAGTACTGTTAACAGTTTAAGATATATCTTTCTAGACACCTTCATCATATTTATAAACTATTTTTTTAAATATATGGGATTGGACAAGAAGGCAGGTGGTGGGCTGCACATACTTTGAAAGAACCTAGATATATGAAGGGGACCTGACACTCTGAGAACACCTGTGTGGCCCAGGGAGGAGAAACCTCTACTAAAAATAAGGAACTGTGTTACCCAAAGTTCCATACACACTGAATGCATCCCATTTGTGACAGACAGCTTTGAAATGACACCCAGTTGACACCAGCCTACTGGAATTCACACACTTGTGTAATCTCAAATTGAGCACAGGCTGGTTGTTTCTAATGAATATAAATGACAATGGGATGGCAATTCTGAGATTAAGCCATAAAGACTATGACACTCTGTGCCTGTTTTTTTTCTCTCTGTCTGTCTCTCTGTCTGTCTCTCTGTCTCTCTCTCTGTCTCTCTCTCTCTCTCTCCCCCTGGCTCTTCTCACATTCCTGTTCTGATGAGGCTGGTTATGTTGTGAACTATCCTGTGAAGAGACCCAAGTAACTAGGAACTGAGGACTTCCTCTAGCCAACAGCCAGTAAAGGACTGAAATCTACCAACAGCCATGTGAGTAAACTTGGAAGTGGATCCTTCTCCAATCCAGCTTTTGGATGATACTGTAGACCCAAACAGTACCTTCATGGCAGCTTGATGAGAGACCATAAATCAGAGAACCTAGCTAAGCCTGCCTAGATTCCTGACCAACAGAAACTGGATAGTAACTGTGTTATTTTAAGCTTTTAAGTTTTAGGGAAGTTTGTTATTGAGCCATAGCCAGCTAATACATTATCACAAAAGCAATGGATCCAGAAAGAGAAAAAAGTGTTCCCACTAGCTAGAGAGACGCATAAGGTATTTGACCCTGAAACAGGCTTCAGAGGGTGAAAATAGAGAGTGAAAAGAAGCTCGAAGGATATCAGAGATCACAGAGGTTAGCACACGATCCTGGACAACCTGAACAGAGTGTAAGCAGCATGCCTGACTGACAGAGTCAGGTGCTTGGTGGTGTGAGTCTAGAGGCAGCCTGTGACACCTGAGCTGCAGGTCTGCAAGATGCAAGTAGTGGCCCTGTTTTTATATGAAGCCTGTTTCTCCTTTCTACTCTCCCCAACACTCCCCTTTCCACCCTCCCAAACATAGACCTTGAGAAGGGATACGTTTGAGATCCTGCCATAGGAAGATGTGACCTATTGATCAGTTATAGAATACTCTCTCACCTTTAAAGGTTCTCTGTTTCTTCGCATCTTCACCACTACCACGCTAGTCCAACTTTTTACTCTCTCCTGCCTGAACTATTACAAAAGCCTCTCTATTAGACTCACTCTTTATCTTGCTTTTAATCCATTTCACATAAAATGCTGCATATAACAGGGACATTTTAAATACACAGACAGGATTGGGTATTTTATACTTTAAACACTTCAGTGGCTTTCCATCGCATATACATATATGTGGTGGCCAAAAAGAAGCCCTGCACATTGTTTATCTTACTAGCTTCATCTTATATACACCTTTGTCATTGTCTGCTTATTTCTCAGATTTGTTTTTTTTTTTTTTTTTTTTTTTTTGTGGTACGCGGGCCTCTCACTCTTGTGGCCTCTCCCGTTGCGGAGCACAGGCTCTGGACGCGCAGACTCAGTGGCCATGGCTCACGGGCCCAGCCGCTACGTGGCATGTGGGATCCTCCCGGACCGGGGCACGAACCCGTGTCCCCTGCATTGGCAGGCGGACTCTCAACCACTGCGCCACCAGGGAAGCCCCTCTCAGATATTTTTAAATGTCACAACCTCACTGATCACTTACCAAGCTCTGACAGTTTTATTTCACATACTTCTGAATCCACCTCCTCTTCATTACAACTAGGTCAGTCCTTAGGTTATATGATCCGTTCTCTGTCACGTTTTATAACTTTTTTTAATAGCACTTATATTTATAATTAAATATCATGTATTTAATTAGTTGCTTATTTCATCCATTAGGTGTTTATTTCCACCATTTCTTTCCTCATTCATTAGAATTTAAGCTTTATGAAAACAGAAATCACATGTATCTTGTTTACTCTTGTATTCTCAGTACCTAGCATAGTAGAGGTTCATATTAGGTACTGAATAAGTATTTGGTAAATGAAAAGATAGATAGAACTGGGTAATATGACTATCTCCTCCTTATCCCAGATTCCATTAAATGACATCCAGAATTACCCGAACTAGAAACCGAGTACTCTATCCAAGAAGTCTCAGGCTTCTTTACCCCCCACCATCCTCCCCAACCTAGCCTCTCACTTACCAAGCTCTGAGAGTTTTACTTCACAAATACTTCTGAATCCATCTCCTCTCTCCATCACAACTAACATTGCTATCTCAACGAAAAAGAACAACTTCCTAATTACACTTCTATAATCTTTTAAAATTTTAAAATAAAATAAAATAATGACTTTAACTGGTGTCCTATAGTTCTTATTTATACAAATTTTTAAAGGTGTTTTATAATTCATATATTTAGTTAAGTGTGCTTACAATTCACAAATTTAATGCCTTTAATGCTCATAATAACACCTTGGTGGAAACTATACTGATTTTAATCTCATTTTTACAGAAAAGAAAATTGAAATAGTGCATAACTTTTCAAAGCCTGCATGGCTTAAAAGTGAAAGTTTAGAATGTGAACATATTAGTGGGTTTGGAACCAACAGAAACAGTGGAACTGGTGAGATTGGAACTTAAAATTCTGGTTCCATATTCCATACTCTTAAAGCCCTACTTTCCTGAGACTTACTAAAATTCATCCTTCACATATTTGGCATAATTGTCTTTCTAAAGCACAGAGGTGGCTCCGCCATACTCTCATACCCACCGCACACCCCTACCATTGACAATGGGACAAGACCTAAGTTCTTTAGTGTGACATACAGGACTTTTCATATCCTGGTATCTTCCAAAATCCCCATGCTCCTCTTTTGTCACTGCTGGTTTGTACCTTGCCCTCGAGCCTTACACAGTTGGTCACACATTCCCACACATACTGTGTTCATTCAGGTCTCTGTACATTTGCTTATGCTCTTCTCTTCCCCTGGAAGAGCTTTCCTCATTCTGAGCTTGGATGCTTGGATAAACGTCAGTCATCCTTCAAGATTAAGCTTAGGTACTACCTAATCCAGGCAACTTTTCCAGTGTTAGGTGTCTTTCCTCCATACGTCCATTATTTTACTTTCTCTATTTCTTTGACAGCGTTTTTTTTTTTGCTTATGTGTTTTCTTCTCAATGGACTGTAAACACTTGAAAGCAAGAACTGTATCTCATATTTTGACATCCAGTGGCAATCACAGTGATTGACACATGGTAGACACTCAAAAAGTAATTGTCAAAGAGCACTAAGAGGGGATGGATAGGAAACAGAGAGAAAACAAATCTCTATTGATTTGGACCAAACACTATAGTAGACATTTCAAACTTGTCATTTTCATCCAGGTTCATTGAAATTGTTCAAATGTTTCAAATTGTTTCAAATGTTCATTGAAATTAGACAACGTGTCCAGGTTTTCTTAGTGGACAACTTGTCTATTAGTGGAATTTTTTTTGTGTGTGTGTGTGTGTGTGTGTGGTACGCAGGCCTCTCACTGTTGTGGCCTCTCCCATTGCAGAGCACAGGCTCCGGATGCGCAGGCTCAGTGGCCATGGCTCACGGGCCCAGCCGCTCCCCGGCATGTGGGATCTTCCCGGACCGGGGCACGAACCCGCGTCCCCTGCATCGGCAGGCGGACTCTCAACCACTGCACCACCAGGGAAGCCCCTATTAGTGGAATTTAAATGTAACTTTGACTGTATAAAATACAGTACATCCCCTGGAAAAAAAATTATCTTTATAACAATAGCTACCGTTTATGGTGTAATTACCATGTTCAACAGATTCCACAAAGCATGTTCTTTTTATTCATTTATATTCATTCCAATGAGTGTTTATTAAGCACAGGCTATAATCAGACAATATTCTAGTGATTTGGGATATTAGCAGTAAATAAAACAGAAAAAAATCCCTTCTCTCCATGGAATTTGCATTTAAGAAGAAAAGGAGAAAGATGATAAATTAATACATTCATGAAATATATCAGTTGGTTAATAAACACTATGGAGAACGATGATGAGTTAATACGTATGGGGCATGCAGGGGGAAAGTGGGAGTGTTGCATTTATAAACAGGATAGTAAGGAACCTCTCACTCTGGTGACATGTGAGTTGAAACTGGAAAGAGATATGATTCTGTGCTTGGCATGTACAGCCAGGAAGGTAATGTGGCAGGAATGGGAGAAAGGCAGGAGATGTTAGTTGAAGATGAGGTCAGAGAAGTAGGGACTGGGGTTGAAGGTGCAGACAGGGTAGACCTCTGACTTTGACTTTTACTCTCACAAGTCATAAAATTATTGAGCAGAGAAGTAACACGATCTGATGTGTTTTGAAAAGATCACTCTGGCTATTGTGTTGAGGAAATACTGCAAGGGGGCAAGGCCCAAAGTAGGGAGATCAGCTAGGAAGATATTTCAATAATTTATCTAAGAGACTGAGGTGGCTGAAACGAGGTGTCAATAGAGATAGTGAGAGTGGTGAAATTTGGGACATATTTCAAACAGAAAACAGAAATAATATGCTATGAATTAGATGTTTGTGAGAAAAAAAAAAGGAGTCAAATGTAAAATATCATTGTGGTTCTTGATTGAATGTATATAATGGTTGTGTAAAAAAGTCCAATAAGATTCAGTAAATGTGAAAACATTTAATGTACTTGCGTCATTATTTCTTAATAGTAATACTATAAAGATTACTGACCAATTACTATATAGTAATTTGGACATCTGTATTATTTGAAGAGAAGTCTATATTAGTATTTAATTATGTAAGTGGTCAAAATTGCTATTTCAAAAAATTTCACAAAAATTACTGTTTCAAAACATTTAAAGTAGTTATAACATTCTGCCTTCTGTTTTTAATTTATTTTATTACTTGTATTGGTACTTACCGCACTTGGCAAACATTTAGCCTGTCTCAAAGAATTTGCAATGGAGAAGATTTTTTATACTTTTTTATTCCACTGCCAATGAGAAATCAAATGACTAGCAGGAGGAAGCAATCACAATGCCTCTGACATGTTCCTTGGGGACTGTCCTTGGGGACTGTAGCTACTTTCACGGCCTATGAAAGGCAGGACTTGTCATGTTTATTGCCTAAGAAGACCTTGAGCTCTTTTTATCCACTGTGCATATATAAAATTAGAGTTTTAACTGAGGCTATTGAGCAGTGACATAAAAATAATCATCAAGGGCACTACCATTTTTTGAAATGTAAGTGTCTTTGTGTGACTATAAAAGTGATATAATAAAGCAGAAGAAATGAAGCCAGAGAAGAAAAAAGGATGGAAAGCACAGTGAATGCAGTAGTAAGAGGGCATCATTAAGATCTCAGAAGTAAAGGAAAGATATTTTTTCCTTTGGGTGGTGTGAACACCTGATAAAGAACTCAAATAGACCAACTGTCAATGGTAATGCTTCCTTGGTTACGCTTATTAGGTGATTCTAGTTTAGATTCTAGCTGAGCTGGAAGCATCACAAGGGAAGAAATGTCAGAAGAATATAACACTATTGATCTGACATTTACTCATGAAATTATCTTCCAACAATCTTTGCTGAGGCATCCTATTACTACCTTTATTTTCTCCACAATGCACAGAAAAATAAACTCAGTTCATCTTGAACATTAGAAATGCTGTAGGAGTTTGGCATGAACTTGCATTGCTGTTTCAACCCTCCTGTAAGTATTAGCTGAGTAAGGCAATGGGAGAGATAATGACTATACATAGAATTGATTATTTCTCCGGAGAAAAAAGAAGAGAGAAGGGGTAGATAACAATAAATCAGATTCTCCAGCTTGGTAGTCAACATCTGGCAGTATACAAAATGCATTTGAAAGTTAAATGACAGTTACCAGTATTGGATAGTCATTTGTTAAATGATGTAAAAGATTCAGTGTTTAAAATAACAAGTATAAGATGGGAAAAATAATGACTTAAAAAAAGAGAAAAATATAATAATAGTCAACTGAAACCTACCTTGTCAAATAGTCACTTTGGGAGAACATACAGAAATGGAATGCATGTATCACTGGTAAAAATTTTGGGAGCTGCTATTTTGAAATTGTCTTGAGAATTAGTTTTTAAACTACCCAAGAAAATGAAGAAGGTGAACAGAAAATTCAAACTGAAAGATTACCAAAGGAAATGAAGCAGAATAATGAAAGCAGCTAAAGCAAATATCTTCAAGTATGGTCTTGGGATAAAGTGTTAATTGTCAGCATCACTCTATATCCCACTCTTCTCCCTCCCCCTACAGTCCAGCACTCCCCAGACCAGTAGACAAGAGGAATAACAGATTCTTGCTAAAATGAAAAAATTACTAAAATTATATGTACAAAATATGGAGAACCTACTCAAGTCAAAAAGCCAACTACATGCTTCTCCATTGTTCAGACTGACCAAATCTCAATAAAAACTCCTATCTGCTCAGTTCCACCATAATGACACCCACAGAATGACCAACAACATGAACATTTCTCTTTTAAATGAAGCCATGTAAAATAAATGATTTTAAAACTAGATTATTACCCAAAGAATTTGAATAGAAACAAACTTTCAGTGACTTCTGAAAGAAGTGTATTTCATCCTTAGTAAGAAAAAAAAAAGTCTTCATTTCCATTCTTCCCTTGATATAGAACTATTATGGCTCGATACATAACAGTTTATAAGTTTAGGTTACTTTCTGATCTATCTAATCATCACCACAACGTACCATCTTGAGATAGGATTTTCCAAATTCTCCTTGGTTTCTATGTTGTAAGTGCACAAAATTTCCATTTCAACTTCATAATTTCGGAGATAGTAAAAGGTGAGGAGCCCAATTAACACACACATGCACAGACAGAGTAAAGGAATACATACTATAAAGTTTACTCCAAAGGTGAGAAGAACTGAAACAGTTGTTTTACCTGGGACCATAACAGTTCAGAGTGGAAGAGGTGAGAGCCTGAGGGTTATGGCACATTGAAACATTCTGAGTAGGTGTTGATGTATTTTTAACTGTGAGGGGGAAGCAAGCTTGATTTACTTCATTTGGAACCAGAAACCAGCCTTGGCAGGTGTTTTACTGCATTAAGCATATGGGCCTCAAAATGTCGATGACACCCCTACTGCCTTCATTTTTTAAGTCAGCCTATTAATAACACCTGACAGCTGGGTCAAAAGCATATGCTATTTAGCCTTATTGTGATATTTTGGCTCATCAGGACACCACCAGTGATTATTCAACCTTGAGAGTGTGATCATGTAGTCTTTTGAAATTATGACTGCTCAACAGAGTAAAACAACCCATAAATTCTAGCCAGAAAACTTTATAAGGTTGTCTGTATACTGTAACTGAGTTTACCAGCCCAAGTAGTCAAATCTTTTTAAGTGTGAAGCAAAATCAGCCTTTAGAGTAGATGGAATGGGTGGATCTATAATATTTTGATTTAAGGGGTCTTGGCATGGAATGCTTCTCAATACAAATACTCCCAAAGAGGGTTAACACCCATTTACTCTCATTTGCTAATGTACATAATGAAAACATCTCCACAACTAGGTTGGGTATGCAGAGGAGAAAGTTAAGAAGTTTAAGGGGGAGATCGTTTAAGAAAAGAGCACACGAGGGTGGGCGTAAAGAATCTACAGTAGAAATATGATTGGTACTACTAATTGTAAAATCTAATTTTTTTCTGGGGCTCACTGTGTGAACTTTTATGCACTGCACATTCATGGATCCATCTATCTTCACAGCCAAAGGTTACTAGAGTCTAGGGATTAAATGCATAACACACAATGGCTGAGAAGCAGGTCTGGCACAAGAATCAAACACCAAGTGAACCAAGAAAAATATCCAAAGTCAACATCCATCCCTCATAATAAACATTGGAGCAGAGAAGCTCAAAAAAAGACAGAGGAGCATGTGATGTGTGAGCATAAATATATTCCGCTTTTTATGGATCAATAACCCAGAACTCTATTTATTGGATTCCATAAACATAAAGTAATATCAAATCTCAAAGAAAACAAAGTAAAAATCACTCCTAGATTCTTCCTTCCTTCCTCCCTCCCTCCCTTTCTTCCCTACCTTCTCTTCCTTCCTTCCCTTTCTTTCTCTTTCTATTATCTATCTGTCTATGGATCTATTGATCTAATGATCTATTGATCTATCTACTTCCTTTTTTAATTGAGGTATAGTATATACTATGTATCTATATGTCTATCTACTTCTTTATTTTTGTTGGAGTTCTCTCCCAATCTTCTCTAAATTAATCTAGATTATTTGTTAATGAATCCTGGGCAGGCAGAAGTAGGGACAGAGAAATCTGATGCGGAGGCCAACACTTATTTTGAGGATGTCATTAAAATTAAAAGCTGCCAACATGATTCTGCTAAACAGTCTTCAAACATTCTCCATCTGACAGGACACAGGATAAGCATCTGGGCGCTTCCTATTACAGGAATAAGAGCAATAAAATATTAATTTTATGACAATATTTTGATGCTCTGTCCAGACTCCCTGCCAGGAATTATCATGAAGGGGCTTTCTGAAATGAGTTTCGAGGACTGCAAAATCTTGGAACACGCTGACCATCAAGGAGCAGGAATAAAGCCAGCACTAAAATTACTGAAGTTTGGGGAGAAAAGCAACAACTGCGTCTTCTTTTGTGAAAAGGTGAAAGCTGTACCAGAGTCCACAGAGTCTACAATTGAGACTACAGCTGTAGCCCTGGACGAGGGCAAAATAGCAGCAGAGGCATCTTCTTTCAGAGAAGTGTGTGAATTTCGTTTTCTTGGCACCATACCAGGAACGCTGACCATCTCCAAAGTAGTACTCCTCACTGAAACCTGAAGTTGTTTTTGTGTGAGTGTGCACATGTGTGAGGGAGTGTTTTCTGTATTTCTTTAGGGAATTAGAAATAAATGTAAGTGACGCTATTCAGCCCTAAATCCACCGTTGAAATTTACATTATAACCAGGCTAGTCAGAGAACGTTCCGTTAAACTTCTGCCCATTTTTGTGTGAAATAATTGTTAAAATGTGTCATTTACTTTAATAACTGCAACATACACATACAAAATTGGTTTAACTTTTAAATGAGACATTGGACCCATAAGTAAAACAATCTAGAACTCATTTAAAAAAAAACCAAACTTAGATGACAAAACTTTTAACACTGGTTTTCAGAGGTATGCATTATAATTGTTTTTGTTTGTTTGTTGTTGTTTTTTGGTTTTGCTTTTTAGAATATTTAGTAGTATATTTTTTTGGTCAAGCATCTTCTCTGCTCCCAGTAGGATTTGCTTTCCATGCAGTGAAACTGACTTACTATGAATCTGAGGAAGTGGAGAAATGTGCTACTATTGATAGGTTTTGAGTACTCAGTGAAAAAAAGGTGTTCGCCTTCACTATACTTGGGGTGATCCTTGGGAGATGCAGAATTTGAAATACCATGTAACCTTAACAGCACCAATTTTTTTCTTTCCCTCTGGTGACTGAAGAGAAAAAGTACCCTTCCCTCTCCTATTCCTGAACCAAAGATGCTGCACAGTAATTATTTCTTTCTTTTTTTTTTTTTTAAAGAAGATGTTGGGGGTAGGAGTTTTTATTAATTAATTTATTTATTTTTGCTGTATTGGGTCTTTGTTTCTGTGCGAGGGCTTCCTCTAGTTGTGGCAAGCAGTGCCACTCTTCATCGCAGTGCATGGGTCTCTCACTATCGCGGCCTCTCTTGTTGCGGAGCACAGGCTCCAGACGCACAGGCTCAGCAGTTGTGGCTCACGGGCCTAGTTGCTACACAGCATGTGGGATCTTCCCAGACCAGGGCTCGAACCCGTGTCCCCTGCATTGGCAGGCAGATTCTCAACCGCTGCGCCACCAGGGAAGCCCTGTAATTATTTCTTATTTCACTCTTTGATTTGTATTTTACCAGATGCCATTTATTTATCCAAGTTGAAAAACTAAGCTCTTAAATATTTTAACCAAGGATGGTATTCGAGATGATTTTAATCACTTCGATCATTTTCTCTAACCTTTAAGAGACATCAATATTTTTTTCTCCTCTTTGTAGAATGACTGAGGTTATGTAACACTGATCATTTCCTGTTATATTTTAAAATGAAATGCTAGTGTGAAAATGCAAGTGTTTAATGTAACTAATGCTTCAGTAAAGAAAATGCATGGTGAGGAAAGGTGAGATCAGCAAGAGAAATGCTTGCCAGCTTCTGGTGAAGTGGAGCTTCCTTAAAAAGAAAGGATCATACACAATGAGGAGAAATATGTGCTCTAATAGGGTGCCTCAAAGTACTCACAGTGAAACAAAGTGGGACCCTGTGGGGCCCTTGTGAGTGCAAAGACCTTTCTGTGACCCCCATTTCTTGTTTGTAGGAAAAAAGCTTCAGCCTCCTAGACCTTCCCTAAGTTCCAAAGGGCAGATTCAAATAGCTACTAATTAGGGAAGTGAGGGAATGCAGAAACAAAGGAAAGGCAGTCAAGAAACAATAGTGCAGCGATGGGGCAGCGTCCTGGTTCCTCCTGGGGGATGTGCATAGCAACCTGACACTTATCTCTGTATTCTTCTACAGGAGCTGGAGTTCCCACCCTGGTGGAGGACGGTAACTTCAGGCTGAGCACAAGCATGGGACCCCAGACTGGCTGGAAGGTAAAGGGTAATGACTGAGATTCCCGGAATACCACCCTGTTACCACACCACCAACCAATGAGAAGAGAGTCACACACCCTGCAGCCCTCCCCCTCTCCCCCCACAAATTTCCCTTTTAAAACTCTTCTCTGACACCCTTCAGGGAGTTCAGGTCTTTTGAGCACAAGCTGCTTGTTCTCCTTGCTTGGCCCTTGCGATAAAATTTTTTCTGCAATAAACTTTTTTCTGCTCCAAACCCTGAGATTTCAGTTTGTTTGGCCTCACTGTGAATCAGGCACAGGAACTTATGTTCAACAACAACAGTACTTCTGTCTGGTAAGCACAATGTTTTGGGGTGTCAGGATGTCCTACACAGTAGAAACTTGCAAGAACTGGGACTTGGGCTAGTCACAGCAAATGTCAATTTAGGTGAGCGTTTATCACCACTGAAGATTTTAGAAGCTACACATAAGGCTTCCTTTCTTCCTATTCTGTTATGAACGCCTAGAGGAGCACATCCTTTCAGCCACCATCTCTGTTAGGAATCTTGTTACTTGTCTGGAGAGTACAGTATATCCCATTTCTTTGGTGGGCTAGGACACTAAGCATGTGATAAAATGATCTTATCCTTTCCAAGACAAATTGAGACCATTTCAAGATCCATGTCTTCCTAAGTAAGTTCAAGAAAACTGGGCATTGTTATCCAGCTGCAATGTTCACAGCTGACGATAATGTGAAGGGGAAAAATCTGAAGCCACCACCAGCACCTACTCTTTTATTCCCTCATAACCTTTCAAACTCCTGCCTTAGTTACTGTATTAGATGTTCAGTGTGGTGATGCAGGAGAGTAAGGGCTTGGAGAATCTAAGGTGTTAGAGAATCATAGGGATGATGAACAAATAGGTCAAGACTAGGTAGATAATGAAGAGAGAGGTAAGAAAGTTGTGTATGTGATAGGGACAGAGTAAAGGGACAAAGTAGGTAATTAAATAGTTAATCCCACTAGGGGATTACAGGAAAAGAAAAAAGTATGAGAGACCCCTGTAAGTTAACGATCACTCAAGAAAGCAGGTTTGCTTAACCACAAAGCCATGCAGGCTTGCTTAGCAACAAAACCATGCAACAGAAGCATGAGACATACCCCCAAACAATAAAACAGTGGTGGCCTGAGACCCGTCCAGTGAGCTCAGTAAGTTAATGACCGCTAGGACGTGCTCTTTGCACACATAAAAAAACAATAATTTATGGAGAGGTGACATTTCCAAGTGAAAGACCCTCATCGTACTGAGACCTGAAATAATTTTTCCATAGTGCCATGACAGTCCCGGCTGGCTTGACCATGCAGGGATGAGAAAACTCCCCTGCCCAACCTGGAGGAGAAGCTGATGATGGAAGTCTGGTGTCTACTCAGGAATGAGGAAGAAAGTGGTCTTTTCCCCCTCCCCACTTCCCTTTGATTATAAAACTGTAGCCCACTAAGTTCTTGGGGTGTGACACCCTCTCACCTGCCTGCTTGTAAGCCTCACAAGCATCCTATTCTAATAAATCACTTCTTGTCTATCACTTTGCCTCTCACTGAATTCTTTCTGTGCTGAGACATAAGGAACCAGAGCTCCTTGGAGGCCCCCAAAATTCCACCTAGTGGTTTCATATGGACTGGGGCCAATGAAGACAAAGTGGGTAAGGAAGCCCCTGTGAGTTTAAAGCTAAGGAACCATGGGAGAGCCATGCCCACCAAGCCATTCAGTTCTTATAGTTCAGAATTTCCTAAGAAGCAGCAGTTTGGAGTATTCCTGGCAAGAATCACATCGCACCCACCCACACCAGTATCAGGCAGGAGAACAACAAGACAAATTTATGATCATCCTTTGTCCCATATCTTTATGCTCTTCCCCCAAGAAATCAGCCTGGCTCTCTCCCTTACAACCATCAGCCTTTTTTCTCAAGACCCCTATTTTAAGGAACCTTCCTCAATCACCCTATTTAAAATAGCATTCCCCCACAGGCAGACCACACCTCTCTCTCCAGCTTCATCCCTTTTCTTCACAAAACTGATTATCAACTGACACATACAGGTATTCATTTAATTGATTATCACTTGCCCACTCCTACTATTTTAAGCTTCAGGAGAATATGGACTCATCTATTTTGCTTACTGCTGTACCTTCAGTTCTTAGAACAATATTTGTCACATAGTAGGTGCTCAAAAAAAAAAAAAAACTAGTTGTATCTTTGCTGATAATTTTTGGCCCAAGGATTACAGGTTTCTGAAAACTGGTTGAAAAATAAAATGAGCCTGAAATACCTTGGATAAGCATTCACCAGGTTTGCAGAGGGACTGGGAAGGGTCCTATCTTGCAGAGGGACTGTGTAGAGGTGTTCAGGGTAGAGATGGAGGTGTAGGGCAAGAAATTCCAAGAGTCTGGGAAGCAGTAGAAGGGTTGTTTGGTCCAGAGTATTACGGTGTCTGCAAGGCTTTACTAATGAGGAAGCAAAGCCAGCCATGACAATCTGGACTGGGACATCCTGTCACTAGTGTGGATCATCCTTACTGCTCAGTTCTACTCCAGCAGGAAATTCATATTACCCTGGGCAGACACCACTACTGGATTCCAAATAAGCAAAAAATATGCCATGCTGAAATGATTCAAATTCATATTTAAAATTTTGAAAAATACAATGTAATAAAAAGAATCATTTCCTTGCCTTTATTTGATCTTACTCATCCCCCCCAAAATACACTTTCTACTCTTTTACTATCAGTAAGCAGAATAGTAAAGAAATCGCCATCAGATGGAGTTTCTTCACCATTTCCTCCAAGCTCCCCAGGTTACTGCTGACTCAGCTCCCTGATACTCTCTGGCCATACATTGGTATCAGGTTTCCCCAGCCAGAAGGTACATAACAAGTTTTGAATACAATGGATTTTCTAATTGATGAAGGAGCATGTAAGTCACTTGCCTTCTTAGTGCTCCTTTTGTGTGCATTTATGCTTGATTACTACAACTACTTTCTTTGTTCATTTATTTGTGCTTGTTCAATTACTTACCTGAATTCTTGACTTTGTTTTCCCTGAAATTCTAATTCAACTGGTTGGTATAGTACAAAACTCCTATCCTATTTTCAACTATAAACACAATAGGGAATGCATCCTTTTGTCCCATGACTACTTTTCTATATTCTAAATTGGTCACATTTATTCTCTTATTAGAAATTGAGAGGGTGGGTCCTGTTTTATTTAGCAGCATGCTACCTAGAAACCCTGTGAATAATTAGAGTGTATTTAACCATGGGATGTAAGCATGTTTTTGTTGCAAGTTACAAACACCTACCCATAGTTGTTAGTGAGAAACTTCACTGAAAATTTTTAATCAGACCTTCACCATCTCTTATGTATTCTTCTAAACTGCGAATTTACAGAGGACAGGAATTGCTATCTTCATTCAGTCAGTTTTTCTAAAGCACCAGCATCTCATGTCATGCCTCCTGGCACTGAATATATACTGATCTATGAAACTCATAAATTGGGAGATAATGATCTCTATTAATCAATGGGGAAGATGATGGGGAGTTTACAGCTGCAGTTCAGGGACAGTGAAACACTGAATAGTATATTTTGATGACTTCAGTGTTATAACCATTGAGTAACATCACATCAGACTTTGTGCGTGTGTATCATTTGTGCATGTGTGCGGTAGACATGCACGCCTAGATTCTACATGCTTCTAGGCAAATATAGGAGAGAGACAGAGAAAATTTCTTTAGTTTTGAATGTCATGATGTTTGCTGCTAGAAAGATTCAGTAATTTACTCTTCCTGGCTTAGCTCTTTTTATTTCACTATTCCTGTAACACTTTCTGCTCTTATGTAGCAGCAAATAATACCATATTTTCCTTTGTTAGCAAGATCTTACACTTTCACTTCACTAATAGGAAGGAGACAAAAATACAAATTCAAAATTTAAATATGAAATAGTCATAATTTTCTCCTTTTCAAAAAATTTTCATATTTTATAGGTTTCACTCTCATTTATGACAAGATATATTTTGATATTTATTGGTCCTTAGACTTTTAGAGGAAGTGAGAGAATACCTCAACTTAATTTCTCCTGAATAGTAAGTAGTCCCATTAGATGGTTCTTTAAAAAAAAAATGCTTTCACATGTTTGAGAAAGGCCAGAGTCTAACCATTTTTAGAGATAAGCAATGCTCATTAATGAATTTGCAAAAAGTATTATAAATGATGGTTTTCTCATCATTGTGACCAATATTTTTCCATATTACTTGAATGTGAAAGCTTTTTTTTAACATTTAAAATGGATTAGCGGGAAGGAGCTTCAAGATGGTGGAAGAGTAAGACATGGAGATCACCTTCCTCCCCACAAATACATCAGAAATACGTCTACATGTGGAACAACTCCTACAGAACACCTACTGAACGCTGACAGAAGACCTCAGACCTCTCAAAAGGCAAGAAACTCCCCACGTATCTGGGTGGGGCAAAAGGAAAAAGAAAAAACAGAGACAAAAGAATAGGGACGGGACCTGCACCTCTGGGAGGGAGCTGTGAAGGAGGAAAGGTTTCCACACACTAGGAAGCCCCTTCACGGGCGGAGACTGCAGGTGGCAGAGGGGGGAAGCTGTGGAGCCACGGAGGAGAGCGCAGCAACAGGGGTGCAGAGGGCAAAGCGGAGAGATTCCCGCACAGAGGATCGGTGCCGACCGGCACTCACCAGCCCAAGAGGCTTGTCTGCTCACCCGCCAGGGCAGGCGGGGCTGGGAGCTGAGGCTTGGGCTTCGGTTGGAGCGCAGGGAGAGAACTGGGGTTGGCGGTGTGAACACAGCCTGCAGGGGTTAGTGCACCACAGCTAGCTGGAGGGAGTCCGGGAAAAAGTCTGGACCTGCCGAAGAGGCAAGAGACTTTTTCTTCCCTCTTTGTTTCCCGGTGCGTGAGGAGAGGGAATTAAGAGCGCTGCTTAAAGGAGCTCCAGAGACGGGCGTGAGCCGCGGCTGAAAGCGCGGACCCCAGAGACGGGCAAAAGACGCTAAGGCTGCTGCTGCCGCCACCAAGAAGCCTGTGTGCAACCACAGGTCACTCTCCACACCTCCCCTCCCGGGAGCCTGTGCAGCCCGCCACTGCCAGGGTCCCATGATCCAAGGACAACTTCCCCGGGAGAACGCACGGTGCGCCTCAGGCTGGTGCGATGTCATGTTGGCCTCTGCCGCCGCAGGCTCACCCCTAACTCCGTGCCCCTCCTTTCACCCAGCCTGAGTGAGCCAGAATCCCTGAATCAGCTGCTCTTTAACCCCGTCCTGTCTGAGTGAAGAACAGACGCCCTCAGGCGACCTACACACAGAGGCAGGGCCAAATCCAAAGCTGAACCCCAGGAGCTGTGAGAACAAAGAAGAGAAAGGGAAATCTCTCCCAGCAGCCTCAGAAGCAGCAGACTAAATCTCCACAATCATCTTGATGTACCTTGCATCTGTGGAATACCTGAATAGACAATGAATCATTCCAAATTGAGGAGGTGGACTTTGGGAGCAACAAAGTATTTTCTTTTTTCCCTGGTTCTCTTTTTGTGAGTGTGTATGTGTATGCTTCTGTGTGTGATTTTGTCTGTATAGCTTTGCTTTTACCATTTGTCCTAGGGTTCTGTCTGTCCGTATTTCCTTTTTTTTTTAGTATAGTTTTAAGCGCTTGTTGTCATTGCTGGATTAGTTTTTTGGTTTGGTTGCTCTCTTCTTTCTTTCTTTTGTTTTTTATTACTTAAAAAATTTTTTTAATAATTATTTTTATTTTCATAAATTTGTTTTATTTTATCTTCTTTCTTTTTTTTTCTCCATTTTATTCTGAACTGTGTGGATGACAGGATCTTGGTGCTTCAGCCAGGCATCAGGGCTGTGCCTCTGAGGTGGGAGAACCAAGTTCAGGACATTGGTCCACAAGAGACCTCCCAGCTCCACGTAATATCAAACGGTGAAAATCTCCCAGAGATCTCCATCTCAACACCAAGGCCCAGCTCCACTCAATGACCAGCAAGCTACAGTGCTGGACACCCTATGCCAAAGAACTAGCAAGACAGGAACACAAACCCATCCATTAGCACAGAGGCTGCCTAAAATCATAAAAAGGCCACAGACAACCCAAAACACACCACCAGACGTGGACCTGCCCACCAGAAAGACAAGATCCAGCCTCATCCACCAGAACACAGGCACTAGTCCCCTCCACCAGGAAGCCTACACAACCCACTGAACCAACCTTAGCCACTGGAGACAGACACTAAAAACAATGGGAAATATGAACCTGCAGCCTGCGAAAAAGAGACCCCAAACACAGTAAGTTAATCAAAATGAGAAGACAGAGAAACACACAGCAGATGAAGGAGCAAGGTGAAAACCCACCAGACCTAACAAGTGAAGAGGAAATAGGCAGTCTACCTGAAAAAGAATTCATAATAATGATAGTAAAGATGATCCAAAATCTTGGAAATAGAATGGAGAAAATACAAGAAACGTTTAACAAGGACCTAGAAGAACTAAAGAGCAAACAGAGGGTGATGAACAACACAGTAAATGAAATTAAAAATTCTCTAGAAGGGATCAATAGCAGAATAACTGAGGCAGAAGAACAGATAAGTGACCTGGAAGATAAAATAGTGGAAATAACTACTGCAGAGCAGAATAAAGAAAGAAATATATAAAGAATTGAGGACAGTCTCAGAGACCTCTGGGACAACATTAAATGCACCACCACTGAATTATAGGGGTCCCAGAAGAAGAAGAGAAAAAAAAAGATACTGAGAAAATATTTGAAGAGATTATAGTTGAAAACTTCCCTAATATGGTAAAGGAAATACTTATTCAAGTCCAGGAAGCACAGAGAGTCCCATACAGGATAAATCCAAGGAGAAACATGCCAAGACACATATTAATCAAACATTCAAAAAGAAAATACAAAGGAAAAATATTAAAAGCAGCAAGGGAAAAACAACAAATAACATACACAGGAAACCCCATAAGGTTAACAGCTGATCTTTCAGCAGAAACTCTGCAAGCCAGAAGGGAGTGGCAGGACATATTTAAAGTGATGAAGGGGAAAAACCTACAACCAAGATTACTCTACCCAGCAAGGATCTCATTCAGATTCGATGGAGCAATCAAAACCTTTACAGACAAGCAAAAGTTAAGAGAATTCCACACCACCAAACCAGCTTTCCAACAAATGCTAAAGGAACTTCTCTAGGCAGGAAACACAAGAGAAGGAAAAGACCTACAATAACAAACCCAAAACAATTAAGAAAATGGTAATAGGAACATACATATTGATAATTACCTTAAATGTAAATGGATTAAATGCTCCCACCAAAAGACAGACTGGCTGAATGGATACAAAAAGAAGACCCGTATATATGCTGTCTACAAGAGACCCACTTCAGACCTAGGGACACATACAGACTTAAAGTGAGGGGATGGAAAAAGATATTCCATGCAAACGGAAATCAAAAGAAAGCTGGAGGGGCTTCCCTGGTGGCGCAGTGGTTGAGAGTCCGCCTGCCAATGCAGGGGACATGGGTTCGTGCCCCGGTCCGCGAAGATGCCACATGCCGCAGAGCAGCTGGGTCCGTGAGCCACGGCCGCTGAGCCTGCTCTCCGCAACGGGAGAGGCCACAACAGTGAGAGGCCCGTGTACCACAAAAAAAAAAAAAAAGAAAGAAAGCTGGAGTAGCAATTCTCATATCAGACAAAATAGACTTTAAAATAAAGACTACTATAAAAGACAAAGAAGGACACTACATAAAGATCAAGGGATCAATCCAAGAAGATATAACAATTGTAAATATTTATGCACCCAACATAAAAGCACTTCAATACATAAGGCAAATGCTAACAGCCATAAAAGGGGAAATTGACAGCAACACATTCATAGCAGGGGACTTTAACACCCCACTTTCACCAATGGACAGATCATCCAAAAATGAAAATAAATAAGGAAACACAAGCTTTAAATGATACAATAAACATGATGGACTTAATTGCTATTTATAGGACATTCCATCCAAAAACAACAGAATACACTTTCTTTTTTTTTTTTTTTTTTTTCTTTTTGCTGTATGCGGGCCTCTCACTGCTGTGGCCTCTCCCGTTGCGGAGCACAGGCTCCGGATGCGCAGGCCCAGCGGCCATGGCTCATGGGCCCAGCCGCTCCGCGGCATATGGGATCCTCCCAGACCGGGGCACGAACCCACATCCCCTGCATCGGCAGGCGGACTCTCAACCACTGTGCCACCAGGGAGGCCCCAGAATACACTTTCTTCTCAAGCTCTCATGGAACATTCTCCAGGATAGATCATATCTTGGGTCACAAATCAAGCCTTGGTAAATTTAAGAAAATTGAACTTGCATCAAGTATCTTTTCCGACCACAACACTATGAGACTAGATATCAATTACAGGAAAAAATCTGTAAAAAAATACAAACACATGAAGGCTAAACAATACACTACTTAATAACCAAGAGATCACTGAAGAAATCAAAGAAGAAATAAAAAAAAATACCTAGAAACAAATGACAATGAAAACACGATGACCCAAAACCTATGGGATGCAGCAAAAGCAGTTCTAAGAGGGAAGTTTATAGCAATACAATCCTACCTTAAGATACAAGAAACATCTCAAATAAACAACCTAACCTTACACCTAAAGCAATTAGAGAAAGAAGCCCAAAAAACCCCAAAGTTAGCAGAAGGAAAGAAATCATAAAGATCAGATCAGAAATATATGAAAAAGAAATGAAGGAAACTATAGCAAAGATCAATAAAACTAAAAGCTGGTTCTTTGAGAAGATAAACAAAATGGATAAACCATTAGCCAGACTCATCAAGAAAAAAAGGGAGAAGACTCAAATCAGTAGAATTAGAAATGAAAAAGGAGGGGCATTCTCTTCCTTTCCATGCGGTAGACGAGAGCGGTCGGCCTATTCTGCTTGTCCTGAGTGATGCCAGGGAAACTTCTTAGTGACGCGGATTTGGAGTCGGATACGGCCATGGCGAGAGTGGAGATGCCACGAAAGCAAAATGAGAAGAAAGGTAAAAAAGAGAAGCCAAAATCTAATAAGACTGAAGAGGCAGCAGAAGAAAAGGACAAAACAATTTCTCCCGAAGCTAAAAAGGTTAAAAAGAAAGCAGGGCCTTCTGAGGCTGACATGAGTTCTCCTAAATCCAAAAAGGCAAAAAAGAAAGAGGCGCCATCTCAAGATGACATTATTTCTCCTAAAACCAAAAGTGCAAAAAAATCAAAGGAGCCCTGTGAAAAGACAGTTGTTTCTCCTAAAACCAAAAAACTAATAAAAAATGAGGAGCCTTCTGAGGATGACTTGGGTGCACCTAAGTCCAAGAAAATGAAGAAAGAAAAAGAAATGAATGGAGAAATAGGAGAGAAAAGCCCCAACCTGAAGAATGGATTCCCTCACTCTGGACCTGACTCCGACTCCAAGGAAGCTGCCAGTGAAGAAAGTAACAGTGAGTTAGAGCAGGAAATAACTGTGGAGCAAAAAGAAGGAGCTTTCTCTAATTTTCCCATATCTGAAGAAACTATTAAACTTCTCAAAGCCCGTGGGGTGACCTTCCTGTTTCCTATACAAGCAAAGACGTTTCACCACGTCTGTAGTGGGAAGGACTTGATTGCACAGGCACGGACAGGAACTGGGAAGACATTCTCCTTTGCTATCCCTTTGGTTGAGAAACTTCAGGGAGAACTGCAAGACTGGAAGAGAGGCCGTGCCCCTCAGGTACTGGTTCTTACACCCACAAGGGAGTTGGCAAGTCAAGTAAGCAGAGACTTCAGTGACGTCACAGAAAAGCTGGCAGTGGCTTGTTTTTATGGTGGAACTCCCTACGGAGGACAAATTGAACGCATGCGGAATGGGATTGATATCCTGGTTGGGACACCAGGTCGTATCAAAGACCACCTGCAGAATGGCAAGCTAGATCTCACCAAACTTAAGCATGTTGTCCTGGATGAAGTTGACCAGATGTTGGACATGGGCTTTGCTGATCAAGTGGAAGAGATTTTATGTGTGGCATACAAGAAAGATTCAGAAGACAATCCCCAAACATTGCTTTTTTCTGCAATTTGCCCTCATTGGGTTTATAATGTTGCTAAGAAATACATGAAATCTACATATGAACAAGTGGACCTGATTGGTAAAAAGACCCAGAAAACAGCAATAACTGTAGAGCATCTGGCTATCAAGTGCCACTGGACTCAAAGGGCAGCAGTTACTGGGGACGTGATCCGAGTGTACAGTGGTTATCAAGGACGCACTATCATCTTCTGTGAAACCAAGAAAGAAGCCCAGGAGTTGTCACAGAATGTGTCCATAAGGCAGGATGCCCAGTCATTACACGGAGACATTCCACAGAAGCAAAGGGAAATCACCCTGAAGGGTTTTAGAAATGGTGATTTTGGAGTTTTGGTTGCAACCAATGTCGCTGCACGTGGGTTAGACATCCCCGAGGTTGATCTGGTTGTACAGAGTTCTCCACCAAAGGATGTGGAGTCCTACATTCATCGTTCTGGGCGAACAGGTAGAGCTGGAAGGACTGGGATTTGCATCTGCTTTTATCAGCACAAGGAAGAATATCAGTTAGCCCAAGTGGAGCAAAAAGCGGGAATTAAATTTAAGAGGATAGGTGTTCCTTCTGCAACAGAGATAATAAAAGCTTCTAGCAAAGATGCCATCAGGCTTTTGGATTCTGTGCCTCCCACTGCGATTGCTCACTTCAAGCAGTCAGCCGAGAAGCTGATCGAGGAGAAGGGAGCCGTGGAAGCCCTGGCAGCAGCCCTGGCCCATATTTCAGGTGCCACGTCAGTCAACCAGCGCTCCTTGATCAACTCAGATGTGGGTTTTGTGACCATGATCTTGCAGTGCTCAATTGAAATGCCAAATATTAGTTATGCTTGGAAAGAACTTAAAAGAGCAACTGGGTGAGGATATTGATTCCAAAGTGAAGGGAATGGTCTTTCTCAAAGGCAAGCAGGGTGTTTGCTTTGATATCCCTACTGCATCAGTAACAGAAGTACAGGAAAAATGGCATGATTCACGGCGCTGGCAGCTTTCTGTGGCCACAGAGCAACCAGAGCTAGAAGGACCACGGGAAGGATATCGAAGCTTCAGGGGACAGCGGGAAGGAAACAGAAGCTTCAGGGGACAGTGGGAAGGCAATCGAAGTCTCAGGGGACAGCGGGAAAGAAATAGAAGCTTCAGAGGACAGCGATCAGGAGGTGGCAACAAAAGTAACAGATTCCAAAACAAAGGCCAGAAGCGGAATTTTAGTAAAGCATTCGGACAGTAATTTGAAGTAGAGGATTTATGTGGCAAAAACAGAACTATGTTCGGCAACAGGAAACTGAACATTATTTTTCATACAAAGTTAAAAGCACATTGTATTTCCTTCCTGACTACTTGCCCAGTCCCCATCTCTTCAAGAGAGACAAGCTTCATCTAAATTATTTCATCTGATCATTGTCATTTATAACTTTGTTGCTACTTCTGTATCGGGTATTCCTTTGGAAAAGGTGTGTGAATTCATTACATATTCTAATGCAGTGTCTATAGATTATAAGATAAAATCAAGCATGTATCTGCTGATACTTATGAAGTTGACCTGTCTTTATACTTAGAGGTGTCTCTTAATAGTGTCCTTCCTAAATACCATGGGGAACGCAACAGTTTCTGGAGAAGCACTTTGAGCACTCAAGGCTTTGTTCTGTAATTGGTATTCCTCAGCCACTTGCCTAACATTTACTCCTATGGTCCTATAATGTATCTTCTGAGAATTAATACTGAGCAGTGTTTTGAAGCAAGATTCAAACTCAGCTGGGATGTAACACAGTTTATGCCAGCATATGCTCTAGATTTGGAGGTGGTGATACATTTGATAGGAGATAGTATATAGATTAGCCATTGTTATGTGCATTTTGATACATTATTAGCTTCTCAATGTAAGGTGATTAATGCTTCAGTGAATTCTTCACAGATTTTTTAAAAACATATATGTACATATAGAAGTATTTTACTAGAAAGCAAGTATCCTTAAGGAATTCCAAGTGTATAGCATGGCCCAGTAACTTTCTTCATAAGTAAGGAGACAGGATAAATGGTGCTTGATGATAACATAGTCCACTTCCTATTGGAAGATTAACATTATTTACCAAGGAGGAAATAAAGGAGTAGGGGGCAGAGATTTGCATGGCTGAAGAGTCAAAAAAAACCACTGAAAATATATTCCACATGCAAGAAGGAAACACATGTATTGAGAGCAAAGAAAAGAACAAGTGAAGGCGTGGGATAAAGCATTCTTTTAATGGTGAAAACTTAATGGGTCATTAATGTTTCTAGAGTTTTAACTTCTAACGGGCAAGCTGGGAATTTTAGGTAGAATGATCCAATTTAGTTTCTCAAGGCCTAGTTCCTATAGCCATGTATAGGATCTCTTTCTTTTTATTAGACTGCTACTCTGTTGATAGGCTGTAGCTACCTAGAGACTTTCTTTTAAGGCAAACTCTATATGGTTATTTTTAAGTTGTTACTTTGAGGAAGCTGAAGAACTTAGTATAGCCCCTGGCCCAATATTGCTCTGAGGTCTCGAGTATTATTTCTCTGGGAAACCTTGTGCAGGAGCTTACAAGGCACATTGTCTTCTTGCCTTAATTCCTAGAAATTCTGTATTGGGAATCTCAGGAAATAAACCATTACAGGAGGAGTTCAAATACATGGCCTGTCTTGTTTTCATTTAATTATTTTGAACAACTGAAATCTTTCTAGGCACTGGTTTCTCTGGCAGGGTCTTATATCCAACTGCTTCTTAGTCATCTTTGCAGTAAGGGGCTCAGATAGCCAACTCCACTCCTTGATTCTTGAGGCAGCATCCTTTTTCTATTTGGACTTCATTTCTGTCCTTGCATCCTGACTGGATGTTTCTCTGTTCTCAAATTCTCTTGGCTTTTATTCCTTGATCCACTTGACAATTTTATCGCTTGACCTTCTCGTGGTTTCCCATCAAGCCAGAGGGAGTCAAGGGGAGGTAGGTATTTGATGACCAACAACTCGTGCCTTGTGGATCATGTTTTATTAAATTCTGGTTTTGAGAGATGCTGAGCATACTTAAATAACAACCAAAACATTTAAGTTTCGTTAAGAATGGGTTACTTTATCAAGTAGATTAAAAGGACAGTGTACCTGTCCTTTAGGAAGAAATAATCAGGCATAAATCAAGAGTAAGGGGGAAGATTAATGGGAATTTCACTTTACACAACTTAGGACAACGCTGTTTTAGTAAATGAAGCTAAAGTTTCTCCTGGATTCCAGAATTCATACCATATTTATAAATGTATAATTCAGCTACTGTACGGTTTAAATGGGCTTATCGTGCTAGCCTGGGAAATGTTAGCATTTTTACTATTTTCTACAGAGAAAATATTTTCCAATTTATGTATCAAACAACTCAACGAACTTTTAAAATACCAATTTTTATGTTGTAACTATCTGTGCAGCAGTTTCTTTACAGTTATACCTAAAGTGTTTTTACTGTAAAATTGAGTTAATGTATAAAAATACAGCTTTATGCCACAATAAAGTTAGTACTTACTAAAAAAAAAAAGAAATGAAAAAGGAGAAGTTACAACTGACACTGCAGAAATACAAAGGATCATGAGAGATTAATAAAAGCAACTATATGCCAATAAAATGGATAACCTGGAAGAAATGGACAAATTCTTAGAAATGCACAACCTTCTGAGACTGAACCGGGAAGAAATAGAAAATATGAACAGACCAATCACAAGCACTGAAATTGAAACTGTGATTAAAAATCTTCCAACAAACAAAAGCCCAGGACCAGATGGCTTCACAGGTGAATTCTATCAAACATTTAGAGAAGAGCTAACCCCTATCCTTCTCAAACTTTTCCAAAATATAGCAGAGGGAGGAATGCTCCCAAACTCATTCTACGAGGCCACCATCACGCTGATACCAAAACTAGACAAAGATGTCACAAAGAAAGAAAACTACAGGCCAATATCACTGATGAATACAGACGCAAAAATCCTCAACAAAATACTAGCAAACAGAATCCAACAGCACATTGAAAGGATCATACACCATGATCAAGTGGGGTTTATCCCAGGAATGCAAGGATTCTTCAATATAAGCAAATCAATCAATGTGATACACCATATTAACAAATTGAAGGAGAAAAACCATATGATCATCTCAATAGATGCAGAGAAAGCTTTTGACAAAATTCAACACCCATTTATGATAAAAACCCTCCGGAAAGTAGGCATAGAGGGAACTTAACTCAACATAATAAAGGCCATATATGACAATCCCACAGCCAACATCATCCTCAATGGTGAAAAGATCAGGAACACTAACACTTGTTCCACTAAGATCAGGAACAAGACAAGGTTGCCCACTCTCACCACTATTATTCAACATAGTATTGGAAGATTTAGCCATAAAAGGAAATGAAATTGAGTTATTTTTAGTGAGGTGGATGGACCTAGAGTCTGTCATACAGAGGGAAGTAAGTCAGAAAGAGAAAAACAAATACCATATGCTAACACATATATACGGAATGTAAAGAAAAAGAAAAAAGAAAAATGGTCATGAAGAACCGAGGGGCAAGAAGGGAATAAAGACACAGACCTACTAGAGAATGGACTTGAGGATATGGGGAGGGGGAAGGGTAAGCTGGGACGAAGTGAGAGAGTGGCATGGACATATATACACTACCAAACGTAAAATAGATAGCTAGTGGGAAGCAGCTGCATAGCACAGGGAGATCAGCTCAGTGCTTTGTGACCACCTAGAGGGGTGGAATAGGGAGGGTGGGAGGGAGGGAGACGCAAGAGGGAAGAGATATGGGGATATGTTATCAGTTATATATATGTATATATATAACTGATTCACTTTGTTATAAAGCGGAAACTAATACACCATTGTAAAGTAATTATACTCCAATAAAGATGTTAAAAAAAAAAAAGGATTAGCATTCTTTGGGGAAAACCCTTAAACCTAATTTACTTTAATGAGAAGGAAAGTACGTCCCCTGGAGGAGAAGCACTGAAAGTAATGAATAGAGTTAGAATATGAAGCCAGGTCTGCGGTGCCTCAGGTTTGGGGTCTCTCTCTACACCACATTATTATTTATCCCCAATTCAACTCAATTCTGCAGTAGAGACAAGTTGTTTTTTTGCAAATAATAATTCCTGGATTATTTCCAATATTGAACTATAAATTCAGTCTAACATGAACCACAAATATATAAAGGTAAAAAAAAAATCAATATTCCTCTCCGTATCATGTTCCAAGACTATAAATTTAAAGCCACAAGAGAAAATAGAAACTAAATTTTTAAGAGGTTACAAGTATGAACCCTAAAAACATTTCAGTCATTGCTGATATTTTTATTCTTTGGCATCTCAATGCCAGCTTACTCCTCAATACCAAAACTAACAGCAACAAGAAAGCAGGAGGAAATGAAACCCTTCTATATATGTAAGAAACGTCTCTGAGGCACAATCCTGAGTGATTTGCACTCTGAAAATTAGCAGAAACAATGATAACTGAGTATGACGTACTGACAGATAGTCGAAGAGATACTTGGTGACTATGAGAAAGTCTCTGAAAAAAAAAAACCAGAGTGGTTGAGAACATTTCTGTGGGTTGAAGGAACATCATTTTGATCAGTTGGCTGTGTTTGTTTATAGTTTATGGTTTGTTTGTTTATAGTTTATAGTCTTAGTAATCACCTGTTATTAAGTCTATCAATGAATACATATTCGTCTCCAGGTGTTTTTGAGTAAGACAACATTGAATTTCAGTGGATGAATGATTATACAAATTGTGGTAAATACATACAATGCAATATTATGGAGGTTAAAACAAATGAAATGAAGTACTGATACATGTTACAACATGGATGAACTTCCAAAACATTATCCTAAATGAAAGAAGCTAGACACATAAAAAATCACATATTGTATTATTCCACTTATATGAAATATCCAGAATAGGTAAATCCACAGAGACAGATTGCAGACTGATGTTTGCCAATACCTGGGGAACTAAAATATAGGGAGATACTGACTTAATTTCTATGGGTTTCTTTTTGGGTTATGAGGATGTTTTGGAACTTGAAAGTAGTGACTGCTGCATAATACTGTGAATATACTAAATGTCACTGCATTGTTCACTTTAAAATGACTAATTTTATGTTATGTGTATTTTACCTCAATTTATTAAAAAAGATTGAGTTAAGCCTCTGGTCTCTTAGGGTTTTGTTCCAAACACAGTCTCTAACTTTAGGCTGGAAATAACCCCATGCCTCTTTTTTGTTGCTTGATGTTAAAACAGCATGTTTTTCTTGGCATCTCTCTCTTTCTCTTTCCTGCTTCGTTTTTTTTTTTTTTTTTTTTTTTTGCGGTACGCGGGCCTCTCACTGTTGTGGCCTCTCCTGTTGCGGAACACAGGCTCCGGACACGCAGGCTCAGCGGCCATAGCTCACGGACCCAGCCGCTCTGCGGCATGTGGGATCTTCCTGGACCGGGACACGAACCCGTGTCCCCTGCATCAGCAGGCGGACTCTCAAACACTGCGCCACCAGGGAAGCCCTCTCTTTCCTGCTTCGTGATCAACATGTCCAACTTGCACAGAAAGGTCTCCTTTCTGTTTGGAAAAATTAACAGAGTGCATTACATATTTTAAGCACGTTGAACAAACCAAGTTGAAATGCAAAGTAGATGCGTTCTGCACTCTCTCCCATTGCTCTCTTACATTTAACCCTAACAAGAAATGGGTAACAACGTGCAGTCAGGTACTATAGAGGGAGGACACACAGGTAAGAAGAAGCCCTGACTTATGAATCTTTAGAAATGTGAGTGGAGGGTGGAGGGTGTTAGCCACATAGGGTACAAGGCACATTCTTCTGGCTGGTGAGGAAAGAAGCAATTGGAATTTAGAGGATGCCAGGAAGCAGGTAAATAGATTGCCCAACATAAGCTCTCTGAAGAAGTGGTGAAAAATTTGTTTCTTAGGAAAAATGCATTTCAACTTTCAAAGTTTTGAATCAACTTTTTGTTTTTAGCTGCTATTGTTGTTTTGAACCTAAGAAGCAAATATTTCAGTTCATGGCATCACCATTCGTCTGTGTAAGGCATTTACTTGTTTTATAATTTATAAATGTATTTATTCACTCATATACCTTTCTATCCTATTTTATCCTATCCCATCCCACAATGACAACCCAGTATGATAGACTATGTACCCTTTGATCTTGTAGAGCACAGCCTTTTTATAGAGGGATTGAAGGAGATCATTCCTATGTAATTCCCTTTTCATTTTTGTTCTTTCAGAACCTTCTCTTTTGTTTTAATTTCTCTTCTGATATAACCCCCAAAGTTTTTTGTTTGTTTTTTTTTTTTTTTCAGAAAAACAGTGAAGGATAGTGGGAGAAGGCCCAGGTTTAGGGGCAGAACCTCTGTACATTTTGAGAAAACTAGATGCCTTTTTGTTACTAGCAAATCTAATATCAAAGAGTCTTCTACAAAACCACCCCTTTTAACGTTATAGTTTGACCACAACTGCAACCATATAAATACGTAAATTATGTGTAACAAAGCTCTACCCCCATCCCGGGGTGGGAAGCAATTCCTCCCACACTGGGCAGTTCTAATGTAGCGCTCCACCACGGCTGTAAATATGAACATGCTGAGGAGATGTTCACAAAGGAGCTGAGGCTATGCAGTTCCTAAGTTTACAGACAGATTATGCTCACAAAGTTTGTTTGTAAGTCAGCTGTTTAGAACTCAGCATGGATTTCTCCATAGAGAGAATGTGTAATACCTGTGAAGACATCTGTGGGCCAACCAATGGAATTTAATAAAACCTTAGGTAACTGAGAAATAATATGAGTATTGCTAATAATATTAGGACTTCAGCAAAGAAGACTGGGCAATACTTGTTGAGAACGGAATGTGGGAGCAGGTAGATTACTTTCCTCCCTTCTCCATCTTTCTGTCTTCCTTCCCATCATAGCCTAGTCCTTGGTGAGAAGAAACATGATGATCCTGAAATTATTTCCCTTTTCCTAATTCCTGGGTTTCACCTTGCAACCATCTTGCCTACTTCAGGAACAGAACCCAGTGCCACTAGAATTGGTCCTCACTCTGCCTCACCTTATAGCCTTATCTTCCACTGAAAATCACATTTGCAAGTCAACATGTGCTTCTAATAATTTCTGCTATTAGAGAAGTACTTCCTCTAATGCCAAATCCTGTTTACTTTTTGGGTTTCTAATGAAAGAGTAATTGGGTTGTGGCATCTTTTCCTATTTGCTGCACTCCACATCCAATTGGTTGGGAAGTTATGTCAGTTCTATCTTAAAAAACACATTCCAAATCCAGCTACTTTTAGTCTCCTCTACCACACCCTTGTATGTACCTGCCCCTCAATAGCTCATTTCTGCATATAACAGCCAAAATAATCCTTTTTCAAAAGATTACTTGGCTCTTATCATTACTCTGTTCAAAATCTTCCACATCCCTCCCGTCACAGTGAGGACAAAATCCAAAGCTTCCATGATCTAACCCATGTCTTCTCCCCACTCACGTCTGCCACTTTTCCCTCATTAGCCTACCAGAGTTACCATGTTCTTCTGACCTCATTTCTGCTTCAGGCTTTTTTGCACCAGTCACTCCCTCTTTGAGAATGTTTTCCTCTTGATATCTGCATGCTTCTACCCACGACTTAATTTATGGCTCTTCTCATATTTTATTTCCTCAGACAGGCCTTTCTTTATCACCAATCAGCCTCTTCTTCCTTCATCACTCTCCATCACCCTACCTTGCTTAAGTTTTCTTTATAGAATGTATCATTAATTGATAATAAAATTCTATTGGTTTACTATTAGTTTATTGACTAGAAAAGGTCAAAAAGCTTGTTCTCCTCACTGCTCTAGCACCAGCACCTAGAACCAGACCTGGAATACAGAAGACAACAGTGACTGCCTGTTAAAGAAATCAGTGTGGCCATTTAGACACAACTACTTCATTAGCAACATGATGCATAGGGATATCCTGGGATTTTAAATAAGTTTACTATTTAAGATGGAGAATAGCAATGGTAAAATGTAAAACAGAGAAAGTGATGAAGGTTAAGAGAAAGAAAATATGTCAAGTGGAAAGTAAAATGAATAAAGAATATTATTTTTTTATGGAGGATAGAGAACAGAAATAAAAACAAAAAATTTAAAATAGAACTTACTAGACTTTAGCTAATGTTGAACTTGTACATGGAACTATTTAAATGTAATAAAGTTAATGATTAATACATAAAAATTTCAGTAATCAGTAAGTTTTTAATGCTAATGAGAGACTGTTTTCTCAAAGCATATCAACATATACTGAGAAACTACAGTTCATACGGATATTTTGTCCATAGCAACTCAAAGTTGTTATGTATTTTCTTTTCTTTTCAAGTTCAAGGACTTTAAATTCACTCTGTTTTGATTACGATCATGGCTTCTCATAAAATGAATTAAATGAGCAAATCCAAAAGGTTTCCGTTTTATTATGGTTATTTTTAAATTGTTTTGCAATGAAATTATTAGAAGGGAACTGAAAAGATTTTATAAATTCTGTTGTCTTGTATTTGTTTGGAGTGAAGTATACTTGTTTCTTTTACTGAATATACAAAATATATTTAAACATGTTACTTAAAAGAGAATGTGTGCTTAGGAGTATATTTAATATGATGATAGTGAAAATATAGTTGTATGGCAAACCTTTAGGGTTTAATGAGCAATGATAACAATTCAAATAAAATTCAGAGGCAAATAACAGAAAGAATGAAGAGTCTATTATACAATTATAATTATAAAGGCACCAAATGCACGAAGTCATTTTTTCCTCTCATGGCATAGAGTGAATGTATACATGATTTATATGCTTCTTATGTATTTACTGAACACCTAGGAGCCACTGCAAAGCATTAGGGGGACACATATGCCTATCAGAATTCCAGCTTTCAGGAAATAGAAAATCTAATAAACTATGATTTTAGTTGTAAGTTGTAAGTTTTATTGTTTGTTACAAAGACTAAGTAACATAAATGTTTAGCATGGGAAATGTTTAAATAAATGCTGCCATTAATTTTTTACAATTTGGAGGAGGCAACAGGATCTAGCTACAGAGTCACAGTGTCTGGGTTCAAATTACAGCTCTGCCATTCAGAACACTGACCTCACTTCTCTAAGCTCCAGTTTCTTCTTCTGCAAACACATGATGAATATTATAATTAACATAAACTACCTAACAGAGCACCTGGCATATAGGTGCATAAATACCATTGTCACCTGATGTGAGCAGCCTGCAGTATTAATACAACCTTCCAACTGCTTTTTCAGTGGAAATCTGCACTTGGCTTGTGCGTATTGGAAAATACTGGTTTCCTGAACAGCTCCAAGTTTCTACATAAGGAATATTAAAAACTCGGCTCTAGTCATGCTAGGTTGATTTTTTTTCTTTTTCTGTTTGGTGAACTGATGAAGAACAACATAACCAAAGGAAATATTCTATACAAAGACCCTTATACATCCTGTCATTAGGCACAACTACCCAGGTTTTACTGATTCAAGTATACATTTCTCAGACTGTCTTTTCCCCTCTAATATTATCATTATCTTCTTTTTTTTTTTTTTTTTTTTTTGCGGTAAGTGGGCCTCTCACTGTTGTGGCCTCTCCCGTTGCGGAGCACAGGCTCCGGACGCGCAGGCTCAGCGGCCATGGCTCACGGGCCCAGCCGCTCCACGGCATGCGGGATCTTCCCGGACCGGGGCACGAACCCATGTCCCCTGCATCGGCAGGTGGACTCTCAACCACTGCGCCACCACGGAAGCCCATCATTATCTTCTAATAAGAGAATTTACAAGACATTTTAAGAGACCAATAAAAAGCAAGTTCCTCAGACGAAATTCATGGATCTCCTTTTTTAAAACTTCATTAACTATGAGAAACCTACCATTGACCATGATGTTAATGGTGATTATTCTGTTCATCAACATGTTTATAATTCATATAGCAACTAATGATTATAAAGCGTCTGATGATGACGAGCATCTGATGATGACAATTCATATAGCAACTAATGATTATAAAGCATCTGATGACAGACTTTCTTTTACATGTAGAACAGCACTTGGGCTGTGTAACAATAAAATAGGGCTGTAATTTAAAGTAATATTTTACATTTTTATGCAGTTGAGACCTGCACTTCTGAGTTGAAAAAATGCAAAAAAGACTCATTTCTATTGGGTTGATTTTAAATGTGTCAGCCCTATCATGCATATGCTATGCCAATGATTATTTCAAGGAAAAAAGATCAGAGTTGGTTAAGCATCAGGATGGGCATAGGTTTGCACCTTACAGGTGCAATATAGGAAGCTTCCTATACACAGCAGTATTCAAACTGGAATGGTCAGTTTTCAGGTCTGAAACACTGGGAGGTCCAAAAAGACAAATGTTTACACAGACATTAGAAAGTGCTTTCCAGATCACATCTAGGCATTTCTACATTCACTTAATTGAAGGGATAGTTCATAGAGAATTTATAAATTAAGACCCACACACATAAATTTACGGTTGCCAAAGGGGAAAGGGGGGTAGAGGGATAAATTAGGAGTCTGGGATTAATATAAACACACCACTATACATAAAATAGATAACCAATAAGGACCTACTGTATAGCACAAGGAACTATACTCAATATTTTGTAATAACCAATAAGGAAAAAAAATCTGAAAATATATATATATGTATAACTGAATCACTTTGCTGTTGACACCTGAAACTAACACAACATTGTAAATAAACTATACTTCAACAAAAAACAAACCAAGACAAAAACAAAAACAAGGAAAAAACAATGAAGTTACTCATTTTCTTTATGTCATATCATATATAACTATATCAACACAATCACTAAATATTTGATTACTGAAAAAATATATAAAAATTCAGAAATCTGTAGAGGAAACACAAAGACATTTTTTGTCCACTTAGCAAACTCATAGGACATTTGGTCATTTATGTACTATAGAGGCATTCTTTTAGGTTGTTTATGTTTTCACTTTTAACCACAAATCTTTCCTCATGGCTACTGATAGCATCTTTACAGATAAATGGCTAACCCCTGCCCCAAAGAATCATGTTCTAAATGTCTTTTTCTAAGTAATTTTCTTTGTTTCTGATTTGAGATGCCCTACTTTTTACTCCAAGAGTGGTTTCCACATTGGAAAAGACTCTAGAATCCCTTCTGCATTTTTTATTGTCCAGGGACTAGAACAAAAGTACTTTCCACCTTTAACTACTGAGGTCCCCTTTTATAGGTTCTATAGCCTTGAAAAAACCGCAGAAGTCTCAGCCTGCTATTCTTGACAGTTTGCATCCACCCCGACTTCTCTTTTCTGATGCTCCAAACTAAATACTGTCACATCTAGCATTGTACTAACTATAATTGCTTTATGTAGGCAAGTTTCAAATGAAAACCTTTCCAGAGAAAATTTCTAGTGGCATCTGACTCAGGGGCAGTTTTGGGGGGTGTGGAGAGAGAAGGAATGAAGAGGAAGGAGCTGGCTTTGGCAGGTGCTGAGGAGACAGCAACAGAGCTGCTCAAACCTTCACAGCAGACATTTACAACATTTAGGATAATATCTATAGTTTTGGCAGAATTTATGCCCAGGAAATCTGCAGGTTAGAACTGATAGAAATTCTTCCTTGTGTGAGGCTGGCTTTTAGCATGTCCCCTATCCGAAGTAAGTATCATCTCTTTGACAAGAAAGTCATGTTTCTGTGAAAAATTTAATTAGTGGAGCCATTTCTCTCTAAGCTCTAAGTGTGACATCACCTTGTGTTAGACCAGGCAAGGCCAAGAGTACTGATTTTAGACAAAATATGTGTTTTATGGTAACCCCAAAGCCTGTTTTTTTGTTTGTTTGTTTTTTGTTTTTGTTTTTGGTTAATATAACTTGGGAAAAGAACAGCATATATTTTGGGAACAAATCCATGTATATTTTATGTTTCTGTAGGACCAAGATATCTACCTGTATTTACAGAGTTTGTATGCCAGACTATTTTAAGGCAGAGAAAAAGTTATACTAAAAAAAGAACAGGTAAAAGGTCTACCTTCTAATTGGCTGAATACATATAATTTCACATAAAGTGCCTCTTTATTCCCCAACCTCTTTCAATTCCCTGAAGGTTAATGCCCACTAAAAATACAAACACAAATATTTATTTTGTGTTTTCTTTGGATTAAAGAGACAGTCTCTAAAGGGCATTTCACACGCATTTCATATTCAAAAATACGCTGGATGTGACCTTAAGAAATGCCTCAATCTGGGAGTTTTCTTTGTATTTATTCATTCACATTCAATGCTGGTCAGGTTGCTGGTTTTCCTGGTTTAAACATACCCAACAAGTATAGTTTAGAAGAATGTTCATGCTATCTATCTATATAATATATATATATATATCCATAAGCATATATATTTATAAAAATATAAAATCACATCATTACCTAAAACTGATTACAAATAAAAGAAACATTTTAATATGTAGTCGTAACACTTTCACTTAGGCACATGTCTAAACTATTAACACTATAATAATAGATTTTTCATATATGTGACATATTATTTGTTAGTCTTGAGATACAATTAAACCCTTCATAGCGTCTACATGATCTGGTCACAGACTGCCTCCCTCTCAGTTCTCACATCTTTCACTTGCTCACTCCATCCCGGTCACATTGGCCTTCTTAACTTGCCAATAAACAATCACACCCTCTGCTTTTGTACTTCCTGTCACTAAGCCTGAAGCATCCCCCATGCCCTACATAGGTTCACAAGACTCAGCCTGACTAGGCTCAAATCTCTGCAAATGTTATTTCTGAACAAAGGCCTTTCCTGGCCACCTTACTTAATATAACACCCCATCAATATTTACACACCTTTCTTCTAAGTTTATTGCCTTTCTTCTTCACTGGAATGTCAGGAGATCATAGAGAAGGGAAATGAGTTTTGTTCGGTGCTGTACCCACAGCAACAGGAATAGTGCTAACGCATGCAGACACTCAGTAAATATTTGTTGAATAAACGATAGGTCACTCAGGGTGCTGAGTACTCTGATACGTTAGCTCATTGAAGGCTCACAGGCCCCTAGTGGTGATACAAATCCATGTGGGAAGATCAGGGAGCATGCATGGGGGTGGGGAGGGGGGAGGGGATGGGGGCAGGGTGGAGGTGCTCTGTCTGTGACCCAGGTAAATGGTTAACCACTAGGTATCTCATCCTTCTGTAGAAGTTTTCTTTCTGAGGGCACAGAGACACATACAGGAGGCAGGGACTGATGGAGAATTACTGGCCATCTTGTAGTTTACTGCCAACATCATGGGGGTGGAAGGAGCCACCTCAAAATGATTGTTTACCAGGCTGTATATAACAGTTAAAAACTCTCTTTCCTGCTATTGGGACATAGAGCCTCTACTCAAGATACTGAAATGTTTCCAGGTGGCTTGCAGAAGTGCTAACATTTGGCTTCAGGTATAGTTCTTGAGTCTTTCTCCATATCTAGTATTTAACTATCAACCAAATCACATATTTACATACACCTCACACATCTTCAGTAAGAAAGGCAAAGACAAAATGTCCTGAAACAAAGAGAACTACCAACATAAATACAGAAATTGTTGTTTATACATAAGGATTTTGGAGAGGTGTAACAGTATTTAATCCTGAGAAACAAGGGGAGAAACTCTAGCCAAATCTCCATACTTTGGTGGGAAAAAGGCCCTTCCATTCAGGTTGCCCATTCTTGTTTTCAAAGCCTGGATAACAGTTTTCAGCACTCCAAATGAAGTCAGTTTGGGAAAATGTGTTTTGATGAAAAAAATTAGAAATTATCTAACCATTTCATCATAATTCCCCTGAAAATAAAGAGCTTCTTCATTTACTTTCAAAATGCATGAGGAGCTATCAGAGAGATTTTAAAATTTTCACAGTGACTGTTGCCAAAACAATGGGCAGGACTGCTCCATATGAACTTTGATCTTTTAGTGCTGAGACTTCTCCTCATGTTCACCAATATTTCCCCCCCCCCCACCAAAAACAGTACTTCAATGTTTTCACCAAATAGAAGGAATTTCGGTGGGGAATATTTAAATATTTCAGTGGGAATAATTTAAATAGTATGAAAGACTTCACAACGTAAGCAACAGAAGTTGGTTGGAGTTAAAAAAGGCTAAAAAGGAATTACACGCATGATAAAGAGAGCTCGTGTTGACAGGAGGTCTGCAGAAGCAGTCTGTTAAAAACAGACGCGTTACAAATGAGGCTAAGAGGCTACAACTACATTCCAACCATGCTCTAGGGAGAGTCTTGTTAGGATGCTGCAGGCCACACCCTGGACCCTCGTGATGCTCCAAGCAGCACTGCTTCTCCCTCCACCACCAGGAATAAACTCTAATGTGTTCCCTACTTATGTGCATTACTCCCCCTGAAATAGTCCCTGCTGGATACATCTAATCGGCCCCGTTTCCGTACTCTGGTCAAGGGGGATCAGGAGAGAAAGTGTTTGGGAAGTTTTGCTTCAATAAGGAGGATAACTTCTGTCGCTTGACATAGGCTGGGACCTGGGGTTATCTGCCCGCACCTGGACAACACCTCCGAAAACAACAGGGTGTCATTTGCCCACACACTTGCACCTGGACAACACTTCCTTAAACAACGGGAAGCTGAAAGCCAAGAATTTGCCAGAACAATTGAACCTGGACAACACCTACCGACCCCCTGGACAAACAGGAGGTCGAGGACCTCAAACGGATCAAGAGGAAAAAACTTCATCGTTCGGCAGCATGAGACCTCTTGAAGGTTGAGTATGAGAAGTTATGAGAGACTTACCTGCTTTTGCGCTTGACGCCCTCCTTTGCGGATGACAGCGAGCTCGTCCACCATGTTCGAAATGCCGGGCGCAAAAGCAAAGGACTGCGCATGAGCCGTTCGGCGCTCTCTGAGGGGGCCCAGCGCCCCGCCCAAGCCGCCCCTCCGCCCGCCCCGCCCACCCATCTGCCCCCACCCTCACCCGATTAAAGGAACCGAGCACCAGCAGCAGTCGGGTTCCTGCGTCGTGCTTTCGCTGCACCATACCCCCAGTAAAGCCTTGCCTCAAACTCTGCTCTGGCCGTTTGTCAATTTATGTTGATTAAAGCTTTCAGGAGGCCTAATCATAACATAGTTTGTGGCCACTTTGCCAGGACAGTGGGGCTTGGAACTGCCTGAACAGACACCACAGAGGGGCAGGTGAAAGGACAGGCTCGCGCACTCTCTCTCATTTCCTCTTTTTCTTCTTTATTCTCCATATCTGAACCCTCTACTCTCCTCCATCCTGGAGGTCCCCTCCTGGGACAACCTTTACCTTACCTCTGGATGTCTTCCTGTTCTGTGCCTTCACCTGCAGGGAGGAGAGTTCTGTGATTGCCTTTACCGTCTTTCTCTTCCTGGTTTCTCCCCTCGAAACCCCTGGTTGACTCTGTGAAGACCGTTTGGATAATACTTGGGCCCATTCCCTCATAGACTCTTCAGTCCCAGTTTTTCCTTTGTTCGCTTGATTGTCAACTGATTGACACCTGATTCATTGTTTTTCAATCAGAAAGGAGAAGGGGTTCAGGTTAGCCAGACTTGGACCCGGTACAAGGTTGAGGCAATAGAGGAACTCCTCCGGTCACAAGACCTTGAGTCTCCATAGCCTGTTTGTCACTCCTTTATTCCCTCCTTCTTTGGAGTTTTTGGGACCAGAAAGGATCAGATAATTACATTGTTGCAACGTCTCCAGGCCTCCATCCTGCTCCTGGACTTTTAATCATTGGTCATCAGAAGTATAGCAATGGGAAATGTCCCAGGAATTCCCAGAGACTCCCCCTTGGGTTGCATGTTTAATAATTGGGGACAGTTCAAGTTAGATGTCTTAAAGGAACAAGCTGGTTTTCTTTTGTAATAGGGCTTGGCCTCAATATGCCTTAGGCAACTAGGAGACGTGACCCCAAAATGGATTGCTTAATTTTAATGCCATTTTACAACTGGACCTATTTTGCAAGTGCTCTCAAAAGTGGGGAGAGGGGCTTCCCTGGTGGCTCAGTGGTTGAGAGTCCTCCTGCCGATGAGGGGGACGCGGGTTCGTGCCCCGGTCCGGGAAAATCTTACATGCCGCAGAGCAGCTGGGCCCGTGAGCCATGGCCACTGAGCCTGCGCGTCTGGGGCCTGTGCTCCACAACGGGAGAAGCCACAAGGGTGAGAGGCCCGCGTACCGCAAAAAAAAAAAAAAAAAAAAAAAAAGTGGGGAGAAACCTCTTACATGCAGGCCTTCATGAAGCTTTATCAGGACCCCGGTCTGAGGGCTCCTGCCATGTGTACGTGGCCTCTATTTCTACTTCATCCCCAAAAGATTCAGAGCCAAATTTCCTCATGGACCCGCCTTTTCAACCACTGACTGACCATTGGCACACGAGCCTCTTTCTCAGGTCCCCATTCTTTCCCCTTCATCTCCTGAACCTGCATCTTACCCTGGTAAATAAGAAACCCCCCAAATCAGAGCTCCCAGTGCTGTCCCCAGTAGGGCTCCAGTCAGGTTCAAAGTTAGCTCCCACTTTTGCCCCACAGGTACCTCACCCTTTCCGTGAGGTAGCTGATGGAAATGGACGGATTACTAGGGTGCATGCCCCCTTTTTGATGGCGGACCTAGGAATCTGTTAGGAGAGGCGTGATAGGTTCTTGCAGAACCCCAACAGGTTTAAGAACAAATTTATCAGGCTGGGGTTAACATTCTCCTTGACCTGGCAGGACATCACATTTGTTCTGGCCCACTGTTGCACCCCAGATGAAAAGGAGCACATACATACTAAGAAAGTCCAGGGAACACGCAGATAGCCTACTAACCGCCAACCCGCAGCACCAGATTTATCAAATGGGTGGTGGTGCCATCCCAGACATGGATCCACACTGAGATTATGAGGGTCACATAGGTCAGGCCAGGATGAGACATTGTGTTACTTGTTCATCAGAAGGAATGAGAAAGTGTATGGTGAAGCTGGTAAATTATGAGAAGGTCAGAGAAATTACACAAGAGAAGGATGAAAATCTGGTGGTCTTCCTGAGTCTGGTGACGGAGGCATTCAGGAAGGACACCAGTACAGACACTGAGTCCACAGAGGGTAGGTGGCTATTGGCCATGCATTTTATCACCAAGTCTGCTCCTGATGTCAGGATAAAGTTACCAAAGCTAGAGGCTGGACCCAAACCTCGTTATCAACCTTGGCAGAGGAAGGCTTTAAAGTCTATAGTAACGGAGACTTTACAGGGCAGGCCAACAAGAAGAGGAAGTTAATAAGGAAAACGCAGCTTTTGGCTGCTTTGATCCACCTGCCACCTGAAGGGACTCTAGGAAGCCAAGAAGATCAGACGGAGAGCCAAGAAGTCGCCTGGGTTGAAATCAGCGTGCCTTTTGTAGGAAAGAGGAACAGTTGCAGAGGGAATGCCCAGAGCGCCCTCTTGTGGGGAGCTCGATGGACAACCCCTGCTGGCCTTAGTTCCTCGTGAATCACTGGATGAGAGGTTCCCACACATGACACTGACTGACAGGGCCCGAGTGCCCGCAGGGCTCCGGATCCTTCTTGATCCATCCTCATCACTCCAGCGGAGCCTCAAGTCACCCTCAGTGTGGCAGGTAGAAGAACTGAATTTCTTGTAGACACTGGAGTCGCCTGCTCTGTTCTCACTTGGCCAGCTGGCCCCCTCTCCAACCCTGACTGTCCTGTGACAGGAGTTGATGGACAGCCAAATGTAAGGTGGTTTACATCTCCCCTTACCTGGGAGTCAGGTCTATTATTATTACTCATTCCTTTTTGTATATGCCAGAATGCCCTGTCCCCCTCCTTTGAAGGGACTAGCTAAATAAATTAGGAGCCAGCATTTTCTTAGAACAAGGTGAAATTCAAGGAAGTAGGAAACGAGAACAAGGAATACATCTATTAGTGGCCTCAGATGACCTGCCTGTTGATCATTGAGATATTCTCCCCAGATTAGAGAACAAGTGGATCAGGGGGGTTTGGGATATTTCAATGCCGGAGAGGGCAAAGTGTATTTCCCCAATAGAAATAAGATGAAAACCCAGGGGAAATATCCCTGGGAAAGGAAATACCCTTTAAAGTCTGAAGCCCTGGGCGGGAGGGGAGGGGCATCCAGCCACTGCTCACCAAATTCCTCAAACATGGACTCATTCGGCCCTGTCAGTCCCCTTGCAACACCCGGATTCTCCCCATCCAAAAGCCTAACGGGGAGTACTGGTTTGTGCAAGACTTACCTATGGGCAGTAAATGAAGCAGTCATCCCCATTTACCCAATGGTTCCAAACCCATACACACTACTCACCCAGATGCCAGGGGATGCTCAGTATTTCTCTGTGTTGGACCTCAAAGATGCATTCTTCTGTATTCCCCTATATCTAGATTCACAGTTTTTCTTTACCTTTGAGTGGAAGGACACTGACACCCTGGAGGATATGCAATACAGTTGGAGGATGCTTCCACAGGGTTTTTGAAATAGCCCCCATTTTTTTGAAAATGTGTCGGCAAAAGAATTGGGGAACTGAGCCTGAAAAATGGAACTCTGTTACAATATGTTGATGACCTACTTATAAGTAGTGAGACAAAACAAGATTCAGATCCGAATACTGTTTAGGTCCTAAATTTTCTGGCAGAAAAGGGATATAAAGTCTTCCCAACCAAGGCTCAGATATCACAGCAAAGGATTCAATACTTAGAATTTGTTTTGACCCCAGGAGCACGAGCCCTGGCCATAGATTGGAAGATAGCAAGTAGTACATTACCATCTCCAACCACAAATAGACAACTATGAAGCTTTCTCAGGATGGCTGGATTCTGCTGTGGCTGGATTCTGCTTTAGCTGGATTCCAAATTATGGCCTCATAGCAAAACCCCTAAATGAGGCTCTAAAGTGAGGAGAAAGGGAACCTCTCCAGTGGGGTGGGGACCACTAGCAGGCCTTTGAGACGCTAAAGACTGAACTAAGTAGAGCACCAGCACTAGGGCTTCCAAATTTAGACAAACTCTTTATCCTGTACATTCATGAGTGATCGGGAATAGCACTGGGAGTCCTGACCCAAAAGCTGGGACCAGGTCAGAGACCGTGGCTTACTTTTCAAAACAACTGGAGTCATTAGCCCTAAGACGGCCCAGCTGCCTACAGACAGCAGCAACCACAGCTGTGTTGGTTTATGAGGCTTCTAAGCTCACCCTGGGAAAAGCTCACCCTCACCCTTCTAAACTCACCTTTCTAAGCTCACCTTAGATGTATTAACCCTTCATCAGGTACAATCTGCGCCGGAAGTCAAAGGACATCATTGGTTGGCTGGGGGGAAGCTTAACTAAATAGCAGATTGTCCTAATGGACACCCCCGATGTTACCTTAAATGTAGGTGAGACTTTGAATCCAGCAACTCTGCTTCTAGCTGTTAAGAGTGAAGACTTATTGCATCAGTGTACAGAGACCATAGATCAAATTTACTCCAGCAGGTCCAATGTTCTAGATGAACCTCTTAAAAGCATTGAGGTCAAGTAGTTTACTGATGGGAGCAGCTTTGTAGGAATGGAAACCCGAAAGTCAGGGTATGCGATACAGAGTCTAGATAAAGCAATAGAAACCAAGGCCCTGGCACCCGTGACCTCGGCCCAGAAAGCCAAGCTAATTGCATTAACAAGAGCTCTGCAATTAAAGAAGAATAAGAAATTAAATATTTATTCTGACTCTAAATATGGATTCCATGTGCTGCGTGTTCTTGCTGCCATTTAGAAAGAAAGAGGAATGTTAACTGCTAGAAATTCTCCCATAAAACATAAGGATTGAATTCTGGCCCTTTCAGAAGCAATGCAGCTCCTGACCCAGGTGGTAGTAATCACTGTGGGAGCCAACAGAAGGATGGATATTTTACAAGTCAAGGAAACAGCAAAGCTGACTGAACTGCAAAACAGGCAGCTCATTTATGGGAGACTGAGCAAATTATGGCCTTGCTAATTGGCCCCTCTGGGCTCCCTAACCTTCCCCAGGATTCCTCACAGGAACAAGAAAACACAGAAAGGTGGGGCTGAGAGAAGAGAGACACCAGTTGGTACATGAAGGATGACAAGGTGCTCATCCCTGAGGCCCAAGAGTGGAAGCTCATCAAGAGTTTGCATGATGCTCCCACTATAGGAGGGAAGCACTATGGAACTTGGTGCAAAAGACGTTTTCAGGGAAGGGACTTAAGGGAACAGTAAAACAAGTGACTCTTGCCTGTGATTTGTGTGCCGGTAATAACTTGCAGGCTCACCCAATCCCCCCTTCATTACTCAAACCAGTTGAATGCTGAGGGACATACTCTGGGGAAGGTTGGCAGTTTGATTTCACCCAAATGACCCTGTGGTCAGGGTACAGAGATCTACTAGTATTTGTTGACACCATCACATGTTGAGATGAAGCCTTCCCCACTCAATCTGAAAAAGCTACTCAAGCCTGTAAGTCCCTTCTAAAGGAAAAAACTCCTCTGTTTGGCCTTCCAGAGTCCTTCTAGAGTGATAATGGGCCCTCTTTTGTAGCAAAGATCACACAGGGGCTCTTAGAAGCCCTAGGGGATAGATTACAAGCTACACATGAACATTGGACCAATTTACTTCCCTTTGCACTCCTAATCTGCAGTTTAGCCCATTTGAGATGACCTATGGGAGGCCTATTCTTACTACTGACATTCTACTATATGAAGGAGTGAGCCAGACCCTATAATATATTGTGATTCTAGGGCAAGTTCACAAGGCAATCTTGGATTATGCCAATAAGACGCTGCCAGCTCCCGCTACAGATGCAACGGGAGGAGCAGCCCCTTCACAAGTTAACCCTGGAGACCAAGTTCTTCTTAAGACTTGGAAGGAGGGATTCCCTGAAGATCAACAATTAACAAAATGAAAGGGCCCCTATAAAGTAATTTTACCATGCCCACTGCTGCCAAATTACAAGGGATCACTAGTTAGGTGCATTTGTCTGGATAAAAGTCTTACCTCTAAAAACCCCATGGGTCACAACAGAGGAACAATACACCTGCGAGCTAGTGGAAAGTCTAAGATACCTATTCAGAAGACAAGCACCACTGACAGATAAGTAGAAAGTGATGTGGTAGGTTGGACTCCTATTTGCTATTTTTGCTGCCATATTCTTGCTTGCATCTTGCCAGGTTGCTCAACCAGCCTCACTGGAGAAGAAATTTTCTCCCCTGCTGGGTGCAGAGGACATGAATCGGTGATGGGGTGGACCCTTCTCTTGGCCCTTCTCCTAAGGGGGGATGGGGGGAGGATGGCAAAGGAAGGGGAACTTGGAGAGAAAAATCAATAGTCAATGTTTCTAGCATTTTGGCCTCAGGAAGTAATCTAATTGTTGGATCTGTTATCCCCACCCTCAAGAGGGTGTTCCTGTGCTCCAGTTTGTGCCTGTAAATAAGGACATGAATCTCACCTTGACCTCTGAACCAGGGAGGAGCACGCCACTTCTAATAGTCGAACTTGATGATCATGTGATAGGGGGTGTAGAGAGCTTGCGGACCCTTGAAACCAAACCAGCCTCCAGTTCCAGTGGCCTCTTCTCTTCACAGGACAAGGAAAACTCTGTTGCTTCTGCCAGGCAGATACCTGCCTTACTGATGTGGGAAGCTCATCCTCTATTTATAACATGTCGTTTTTCACTTCAAGCTCCCCGTGCACCCCTAACCAGACTCATTGGTATATGGACCTGTCTCTACTCTCCCCAGTATCCAACCCAGCACCTGTTGTACAAACTGGAGGGGAAAGGCAGCCCCTTCCTGGAGACTTGCCTATGGCCTCCCATCTGCCTTCCGCAAGCAGGAGAGAATAGAGGAAAGCAAAGAACTAGATGCGGGCCACTGGACAGAGGTCCCCTGTCCCCCAGATGCAGTAATATACCTAACTGGGGATCGCTTTTACGTTGCTGGTTTGATTCCACATTCCCCGGCCAAGCTTGCACCCCTTCCACATCTATTCCTCTGTGGTCCACTGCAGAATAAACTCCCCTGCTGAGGGAACCCAAATTCCTCCTTCTCCTGGCCTCTCCAGGCAGTGACCTATCCATGCATACACAATATGCACTTCTGGGGAGAATGCACTTTGGGATGATTGGTCCCTAAAGGACTAGGCATCATTGTATAATGCCACCTCTGAAGAAGAGACCTTCATCCCCTTGGCCCTTAAGAATAAGGGGTGTAGAATCCTTCAGGGGCCAATGAGATAGGCTGGCACCTGAGGTCATCTGCCCACTCCTGGACAATACTTTCTAAAACAACAGGATATAACGCTCTCACCAAGACACACATGCATGCATATGAAGGTGTACGGCTTGATAGTCAGAAAAATGGCAACTGTTGCATGCAGATATCATCAAGGAGAATGCACTCCTCAGAAAGGGGTGGGGGAATGCTCTAGAAAGGTGAGTGGCAGCATGTAAGTGTGCCTTCCTTCTGAAATCACATACCTCCTACAGCCCTCTCAATGGCTGGAGATTTTTGACTTGCAAAGTATACTACAGTTCTGTCAGCACCTGGAGTCACCTCTAGCTGAATCATGGCAGGATTTCCATAAAAATTGACAGAATATATGATTAACTGTAGATAATTCTGGACTACTAAACGGTTTCAGAAAATTAGCCAAAACATTAGGAAACAGTTTGAGAGAGAGAGACAGAAAAAAAGATAGAGATGGAAAATGACGAAAAGAGACAGAGAGAGAGAAAGAAAATTAGAAAATTATACCATATCATCCCAAACCAAAGGCAAATTTGAACTGAAAGCAAAATGGTGGTACTTTGTGCTGTGCAAAGATGACATCTGGTGTAGGACCCATCCAAGGCTGGTGTTCTCTCACTGAGTAAACTCAGAAAACGAAGATGAGGCTTAGACCAGTACTGTGGCTGAGATCTCAAACTCCCTTTCTCTAATTACAAACACACAAAAAAGAATATGTTACCCCATATGCCACTAAAATTACCCTCTGGATTTATTTGTATCTTGAGGTATGTACCTAACTTTGAGAAGATATAATGAGAGAATTAAGCTTTCAAAACTCATTTCCATAGTTTTGTGTTTTCAATCCCCAATGCTAATGATCTTTTAATGCAGATTTTATCTGTGAATTCTATTTATTGTAAGTGGTCATTTGCAAGCTAATGTGTTTATTTATTCATTTATTCATGTTAGGAAATAGAAATGAAGAATATGTGTTGTATTATCTGATTATATCAGCAGATAGCTCAACCACATTCTTAGAATAATGTTGCCACAAACTTGAATTGATAATAGACTATTGTGTATACAAAATCCAGGTTCTTAAAAATAAAAATGCTCTGTTTTCTTCTGAATAAAGCAGTAAGTCTAGGTCAGTAATAAGTTTATATAAATTAATAAATGTTAACTTCTTTGAGTTTAATAACCCTTCCTATGAGTTTTGTAGCTGAATGTAAACCACTTACCTTTAAAGCTGGGGGAAATCTTGTTTATTTCTAAGACAATATGTAATTTTTGATGGACTCTCTAGAATAACATTGGATCTGTCAGAATTAATTAAATATATGTGAATGGTCCAATAATCAGATGAAAACCATGATCCTTGTGGTACTGATTTAAAACAAACAACAAACAAATCTACAACAACGGAGGCTCTCAAAGATCATCTAAAACGATAAAACCTCCATTATTTACAATCTTCACGACTCATCAAAGTGTTTCTGCAGTTCCACCTACATTAAAATTTCCAGAAAAGCTTTTCAACTCCTGGCCTGAATCCTCCCTCTTTCTCTAATCATTTCCCTTCTCCTGCTCACTGCCCTAAACTATACTCCCTTGAGACATTTATACTTATGATTATCACCAAGACATGTCCTTTTCTGTACTGAAAGTTTCAGCCAAGGGGAAGTCAGTTCACAAACACAGAATTAAAGTATTGCCAAAACTCAGTGAGGTTTTTTGTTCTTTTTAAAATCCATTTGGGTCACAGTAATGGATTAGATACCTTGAACAGCCTTGCGTCAGAGTAGTATACAGGTCTGTTTTAATTTAGCCACCAGTGTGTCTAGGTCAAATTTTTTATTTTTAATTTTTAATTCACAGCTTCTGTTCCCAACCAAACTTGGGACCGCTTGCCTGCATGCAGTAAAGCAATCTATTGACACCAGGTTGTGGTGAAGGAAAGTGCAGCATTTATTGTAAGGCGCCAAGCTAGGAGTCCAGGGCAGCTAGTGTGCAAGACACTGGAACTCCTGGATAAGTTTTAGGAAAGCATCCTTAAAGGCCAAGTGAAGGAGGTGTGTTGTAGGGTCTCATGCACAGTTCTCTGATTGGTTAGTGGTGAGGTAACAGGATGGTGTCACAGAGTTAACATCATCGATCTGGAAGCTCCAGGAGGCCTGGGGACTATGTGCTTGTGGTCATCAAATAGTTAACATCTTCCATTTGGTGGGGGCTTTAGCATCTGTAAAATAACTTAGGAAATGTGCATCCGATATTGTTATCTAGGTACTTCAGAGTGGAGCTTAGCAGAGGATATGCAGGAGAGACCTGTCCAGGGAAAGCCCCATAGGGTCCTGCTTGGTTACACTTGTGGTTAAAATAGGCTTTGAAGATAGTTCTTCCATTATTAATAAATTCCACCAATGCCACAGAAAAGAATTTCTCATGCAGTATAGAGCCTGGAGCCTGGGTCCCTTTCCCAACTGCTCATCCCAGATCATCTCCATGGGGAATTTAAAGTACAAAAAGCTTCTTCATTACACTTTGAGGAACTCTTTGAATATAACCTATATATATACCAGGAAGCCAAGTAAGCTATATTACAGAAAATAATACCATCACTTATCTTGGTCCATGCAGCTCATGAATTAGACACTTAAGAATTCTAGTCTGTACTGTTCCCAGTCACTAGCTCCATTCTACTAAAATTATTCAGATTTCTCATTTCTCTATATTTGTAGTTATCACAGTGATAAGTTTGATCAACTAACTATAGCATATACTATGTGCCTGGCACTGATCCAAGGACTCTATACATATTTTCTCAGCATAACTCTTATAGCAGAAACATAAACTCTGATTGAAATATAATATAGAATCAGTTATGAACTCAGGACATAAACCCTCAAAGTTTCTTAATAAAATAAAGAAAAAGGAGATGAACAAGAACAAGGAGGAGAAAAGGAGGAAAAGAAGAAAAAGAAAGGATATTTGCCAGAAAGTTAATAAAGAAATGAGATCATGTTAAATAAGTAAGTTATGTACTTAAAGTAACTGTTGTACTCTCAGTGGCTACTGAAATTTCTCCTTTGCTTATGCTTGATGATATCCATGTAGATGACTGAACCAGACCCCAAGTATTTTCCCACTGGTGATGGAACTATCAAAACCAATGCTACTAATAGTTTGAATTACATTGCTCCCCATTTTTGAATGTCTTAGACTATATCTTGAGTCCCTACTATATATAATGAACATATTACGAATAAACTTTACAACAGTTTATGAGACATGGTTGTTTCTCTTTGCAATGTATCCTTGAAGTTCCTCTTACCAAAGTTCTTTTCTGTTGCTTGCCTCTGGGTTTGCCATCTGAGTTGTTCTGACCAAGGTGATGTACCATCATTACACAAACAAAAGGCTTAAAATGTGCTTGTAAGATAGACTTCCTTATGTGCCATGAGAAGAATATGTTTTAGACACAGGAGCAGATCACCACCCACTGTTAGCCTGAAGCAGAAACTCTTCTGCTGAACCAATATTTTTTAGCAAAAAATAAATGTTCATTATTTTTTGCTACCAAGATTTCTGAGGCTATTTGTCATGCAGCATTAGTAGACTGGTGACTAAGACAGACAGTAGACCTGGCTCCTCTCTGAGCTTATTTTAGACCTCCTTGTAACTCTCATCATTCCAGGAATTCTGACCTCCTCTCATGTCTTCAACACACTAAATTTGTTCTTACTTCATGATCCTTAGGCATGCTGTTCTCTCTGCCTGGACTTTTTCCCATGGATTGCTTTGTAGTTCCTTCTCATCTTCCAGGTTTCAGGGTATTACCTACTCAGTGAGGCATTCTCAAGCCACCATGTCTAAATACAGACCCCATCCCTCATCTCTGTAAGTCTCTATCACATATGTTGTTTACATTATTCATAGTGTTTATCATAATTCATAATTATTTGTTTGTTTTCTTGTTCATTGTCTTTATGGCTAGTTCCCTGAAAGCAGGGGTTATATATCAGTCTTTTTCTCCAGTTAAACTATAGTAGACCCCCAGAGTGCCTGTTTAATGAGTAACTATACAAATGAATTAACCCCCACTTACCATACCCAAAGCCATCCCAAAACTGCATGAACACTGTACACAGGTAACAAACTCACAGATAATAAGATGTATCCTCTTTGGATAAAGACATTTTTTTCTTTTTTCCTAGTTTGAACACTCTAACATTTTATTTTTTTGAAAGTACAACATCTTAAATAAGCATCTCTGATATGCTGGTGATTCCAAACTGGAGCTCTGAAGGGTGGTCAAATTTATTTTTTCCTTTTTTTCCCACCACAGTCTGTCTAGAAACTCTCATTTTAGTGTTTTTTAGGTCACTGATTAATAAAATAAAGATTTAATAGTAGGAATATATTCATGTTCATCAAATTCTGATTACAAGTACTACATTTAGACACCAATTTGTTTTTTTTTTCAGCTTGACATTTCACTCTGTGGTTTTCTGATGTAACTAGATAGCATAGATCATCCTATGATTTGTTTTTTCCAAACTATATGGCTTTAATAGTATATTCAGAAAGTGTAGGAAAAGGCTATTATTTTTTTCCTTTACATTTTCATTCCATTTTCCTTTCAGCCAATATAAAGGTATTTTCTAAATTATTTACTAGATATGAGCATGAATTCTTACAAAGTATATAGATGTATAAATACATATAATGTCTACAGTTATTTTATAGGATGACAAAGAATTCTTCATAAAGATCAGCCAGTTTCTCTGTAGTTATCATCCACCCACCTCTAGTCAAAGCACTGAGTATGCTTTTATATATGGCATTTCTTTTTTCAGGAATTAGTTTCCTCTCTGAATTAGCTTGGTTCTATAAGAAAGAAAAGTTAATAAGCTCCAAGATTCAAATTATAAGATGACACAAGCTACACAATAAGTGTGCATTAGTTATTCTATAATTTATATTCAAAAGGAGAGGTAATTTGCAAACACCTCATAATATATCCTGAGCTAAAATAAATGTTTGTCAAATTTTTCTCTCACTTTGTTTTCTGTGGTATGCAGATGTCCAGCTGTAAATTTGTCACATTTTCATACTTCCTCCTATACTGCTCTCCTTTTTGATTTCTTTTCAAAAAGTAGAACAAAAAGCAAGCAAATTAAAATTCATATCTATGAAATGAATTTTGCAAAGACATTATTTTCTCTCTCTTTTTTTTTACTTTTCCCAAAGTTCTGCTTCCCAATTAATACTTCAAATAAGTTTAGTCTATCTTGAAATAACTAAACATTAAGAACATTATTTATAAGCATCAACTTATCTCTTAAGATTTAGTATTACCATTCCTGTTACTATCTGACATTATTTTCAGAATCACAAATCATCAAATTCCAAACCAAACCAAAAATTACCCTCCAAACAACTCTTTATTCTAGTTTCGTATTTCTGTCTGAGGTATACCAATATATTCAGAACCATAATTTAAATTTTTAGAGTCACCAAAACTCTACATCCCATCATTCACTGAGTCCTTCAGATTCTCTTCACCATACATGTTGCTGTTATTCTCGTCCATTAACTCTTTTTTATTTTTATTTTTTTTGCGGTACGTGGGCCTCTCACTGTTGTGGCTTCTCCCGTTGCAGAGCACAGGCTCCGGACGCGCAGGCTCAGCAGCCATGGCTCACGGGCCCAGCTGCTCCGCGGCATGTGGGATCTTCCCGGACCGGGGCACAAACCCGTGTCCCCTGCATCGGCAGGCAGGCTCTCAACCACTGTGCCACCAGGGAAGCCCCTCTGGGAGTTTTTATAGATAAAAATGTGTACCCCCAAAAGGCTAAACTTGCTATCAGATGCCTTGTGTTATGCTGCTTGCACACAGCTCTGATGGTTTGAGGTTGATTTTAGGCCAAGCAACTGCTATGTTTGTCCTTGAGGTGCTTTGATACCACTGTCAGAGACAAAACTAGGATTTCAAAGAATCATTGAACTGATTATCCATGTTTTTAGATCCATGATTGTATCCCCAAACCTAGGTGAAACACAGCAATTTTAATCTCAGTTAAATTGCATGTCATAAATATACCTTAATAATAATACAAAATGGAAAAAATAATAGTAGATTTGATTCATTTACTATAGTTAGCACTTTAAAAAAAAGATTCTATTAATCACAAGTTATCTTTATTAATCATAGTTACTTGAATGTGTAATTCAAAGTGATAGAGAAAGCAAGGGCCTTGTCCGTAATGGTCAACAGATTCTATTGGCTTAATGGCCGTGTCAATGATAAGGCTCTAAAGTCTAAAATTCTGCATTTTTTTGTGTGGGGTTTGGAAATGTAGAGTACGTATCTTCTTAAATACTAAATATGGTTTGCCAGATACTTCTGTTGTTTCATTTATACAAAACTGAATGTTACTTTTTGTTGTTGTTGTAATCTGCAGGAGAAGGTGAATTGAATTTGGCACTTCCCTCTTGCCACTCAGCAAATGGGACACACCGGTAACTATGTCTCATCTTAGCCAAGACGGCTGTAATGGGTAACTGGCACATCAAAAATCTAGTTGCATGAAAGTGATCTTTGTAAGTAATAAATGACACACATTTAACTAGTACTTGTTACAATCTTCAGGTTGTCACCGGTCTCAGATGTACCCATCAAAAGGAGCATAGTGACCCTGTTGTTTTTCATCCCTGTCATAATAATACCACTGAAATATGCAGGATACTTAGCAGTTTAGGTTAGGCCTTTTTATCAATGTCTCTTCAGTATATGACTTAATGCATGAATGCCTTTTGAAAATTCAACTAGTGAGAATTCAATTAGTGAGGTTAAATAAAAAAATCCCACATTTTAAGAATAGAAACTAAATAAGTAAGAGGGTTATTTTATATATATATGAAGAGAGAGAGGGGGAGTTTTTCTTCTAAGGCTCAATAAAGCTTTTGCTCACAGGTTAATTTAAGAAAACAATCTAGCTTGGTGTTCATGAAAAACAGTCATCTGGTTTAAAATGACAATAGTTGGAGTAAAAATGAGGTAATTATGTTAATAGCCTATCGAAGATTTCAGTCAATAAGGGAGGACATAATTTGGGCACCTTATTAATCATTCATTTTTCAAGTTGTATGACTTGTATCCTGCTCTGTTGGGTTAACTCAATTAGAAGTGCTCACAGGTATCATAAATCTCTTCATTTTAAGTGCATCATTAATTTTATGACAAAATTAACCCAACACCATTAGAGCAACAGGCAAATCTTGACAGCTATTTTTTCTTAGACTGTTCTAGTTGATATTTGATGGGGTCCATAAACAATTTTATCAGTTCAGTAGGTTTTTACCTTGAGCCTGCTATAGCTGATGGGATCCTAGGATCAGTGGTGACATCAGTTGTGCTACACACAGCCTTTCCTTACCACACAGAACCATCCCTGATGTGTTCAATCTAATAGGGGAAGGTTACTTTCAACTTTCTGCTTGTGGTGTTCTGATAACCCTGCATACTTAATTGTAATTGAGAGTCAAGTGACTTCTACAGAGTATGCATTTTAATTAGCTATCAAATGAATAGCGAGGTTGTTTGAATAGATTTTCTTTCTTTGTACTAATTAATTGGGAGTCAATGTTCAGGATCTTGTCTTGAAGAGTCCACTGAAGACGTTCATTTCAAATATATATATATACATCCACTTACAAGCATGGGATTCAGAGTTCATTTTGCATTCCAATATAAGCCAAAAAGAAGCATTTAAATGGATGTGCAGGTATCATGCTGCAAGTAATAATGACAGTAAGGTAAATATTCAAAAAGATTTGTGTTTTCTATTGCAGTCTTTATGATAAATAAAAATGTGTTATTTTAAAAATCATTAAGCAGGCGGGAGAGAACTCTGTAGGCATAATTATATCTTAATTGAATTTGAACAGAAATTATATTTTTTAAAAAGGGCAAATAATTCAAGATTTGAGGATTCCACAGAAAATAAATGGAATGTAGAATGGAGGCAGTATTCTGAATATCCAAAATACTTTTGTGTCCAATTATTTAAAATGAAAACACTTGGCAAAAACTACTTAAGTTCTAATTTTTGCCTTCTGCCTGGATTTATAGCACTACCAAAATAGTTGCATACAATAACATCAGCCTTGAACATAATTTAAAAATTCATAAAACTATAGTTTATTATTTTATGAAGTTTATATTTGCCATACCTATACTTACTAAACAGATAGTGATCCTTCCCATGCCACTGTGTGGTCTACAAAATGTGAGATGGTCATCAAGTTTCCTGAAAGAGGGTGAACACAGTTCTGAGATCAACAGTGAATGTATATTGCTGTTCTTCTTGCATAAAAGAAAAAGTTTGAATCTTCTGATGGGGATTGAAAAAATGCATCTACCAGATCAGTAGCTGTACACCAAGTGACATAACCTATGTTAACATATTCCTGTAAAAACATCACATCTGGCAAAGGATCGCAATTGGGGCTGCAACTTAGTTTATAGTAGTCCATTGTCATGTGCCAAATAGATTCATTCATTTATTTATTTTTGACTAATGGTTTAAGACAGGAACCAGCACCACCATATCCTTTAGATCTTTAATTGGGGCACCAATCTCTGAAATTCTTCCAGGAATGTATTCTTGCTTCTGATTTACTATTTTGACTTGAAGATAGGGCAGTTTCAGGAGCTTCCACACTTAACCCTTATCATAATCACTGTTCCTCCACAAATCAGAGTGAACATGTCGGAGTTTGGCCAGGTGCTCAGAAAATGCATCCCAACTGTGTATTGATGGGCCAGGAAATAGCTACTGGGTAGATAGTTGGATGCACTAGATCCACTATAAGATAAACCTGGATCAGAACTTTACTTATTACTTGGCCTCCACAGGCTCCCACTAAACGAGGGGCATGATGATTGTTATGGTATCCTCTTATCAGTTTGGATACTATATCCAAAAACATTCAAAAGTTCTGAGTATTTCCTTTTTCCATTGTGAGGTTAAGTCTGGCAATTGGCACAGCACCTTTGAGGACAGATTGAAGGAATATTTATTCTTCCTCAAGGACACTTGGTTTCACTTTCAATTATTGGATTCTGGGTCTGTGAACTGACTTAGGTTTTGAAACCACATCAGGAGTCATGAATTTCTATCCATTGCTGTAGAGGATGTAAATATTCTATGTGCCATCTCTAAATTTCTTTGGATGTAAGGTCAAGTAACACCCTAGTTGGCTGTGCATCTATCTTGCTACCAGAAAAACCTATGGCCTATCAGTCACTGCCACAGACCCAAGGCACCCTGGTTGCCACTTCACCCTTGTTGTCCATAGCAGTAAATATTTCTACCTTCTGTCTATTGGATAACTCCTGCAACTTAAAGCATGACATTCTGAAATCCTATTATCTCTATTGACACTGTAGAGCCCAGTTCCAGAAAACATCTCCTATTATCAAACCCAGCCTATCAAAGTTTTTAATTTGCCCTCTACCAGGGAATCTTTTATTACCTTTGTGAAGAGAGCACCCTCTTGGACTTTACACAAAACATGGTTGACCCATACACTAGGTCCTAATATGCAGTAGGTCTGGCCTAACATTCTCACCTACCTCCTTGAGCCTTCTGCCCCAAATACTGTTTTTTTTTTTTTTTTTTTTTCTTTTTGCGATATGGGGGCCTCTCACTGTTGTGGCCTCTCCCGTTGCGGAGCACAGGCTCCGGACGCGCAGGCCCAGAGGCCATGGCTCACGGGCCCAGCCGCACCGCGGCATATGGGATCCTCCCAGACCGGGGCACGAACCCGTATCCCCTGCATCGGCAGGCGGACTCTCAACCACTGCACCACCAGGGAGGCCCGCCCCAAATACTGTTAAGGCAGTTCCAGCATCTCTGCCTCATTTATTAAGGACTGTCATATTTCCCATGATTTAGGGATCCATCACAGCACAAAATAACTAGCTCCAGATGCTCTTACCATGATGTTAAACAAATTATCCTCTTGTATTCTTTCCTACTGGTCCAGTGTCTTCATGATCTGCTTTTGAATGTGTTCCCTTTCATAATAACCAGGTCTTCTACTTTTTCCTGGAACAGGAACTGTTTCCCTGCTTGAGCTGGTTGAACCTGGTTATTGATATGAAGGCAATGAAATGGGAACAAACTGTGGGGAGAACAAGGATGACCTTGCAAGGCATCTGTTTTAGGTGAGATCTTTACAGAGCCTCCAGACAAAGGCAGCCTGTTTTCCTTTAGCAGATGGGCAGGTGCTCCTTCTGTCAGTCTGGATGATTCAGAGAAACTTGGAGGTTTGACATTTTCACACTTGTCCATGCAAATATCCCCTACTGAAGTTTGCATTCTATAAGATCACTGACCTTAAGCTGTGAGACAAGTCAAGCCTACACCAGGGTACCTCCTTTGTAGCTCTGCTCCATGTAAAATGAAGTCTGGGTCTAATTTTCAGTATAGTCTGCATGAGGCTATAGGAGATAGAGGTCCCTTCGACTGCCTCCAATTTGGCCTTCTGACCTATAACAGTGTGCCTTGAGGTGATTGCTGGCTAACCTGATTCTATTTTTTTTAAGACTTAAATAAATTATACAACAATATAATCCTTATAATTACTAGTGTCCCTATATTGTCCAAGGACCACGGCTACCATGTAAGCCAATGCTACATCTTCTACCTGTAACTCATCCTGGTTAGCACTAGTGAGACTCTTAGAAATTGTGATGCCACTGCATGTCAGGGTAATCATCCCTCCATTTATCCCCAACAATGGGGTTCTTATTATATCTGTTTTAGAATTCCTTCCTGAACGCTTTACTTTGAAAGGCCACTTTCTATTTCCCAAAATGGAGCTTGAGACATGGGCCTTATGCAAGCAGTTTGTATTGGGCAGTGATTTTGAGAATAGGTACAGGAAACTGGGAATAGTAGACAATCCATACAAGCAGGTGTTATCAAATTGATCACTAATAAGGGAATCTTGGGTTTTTTTCTCAGAGACTTTCAAAAAAGACAGGAAGAATGAAGTATGAAATTAGCTAAGAGATGGAATTGGGACATTTTTTTATGGGTTAATGGTTGCTCCATGTTGTATTAACACCTTCACATCTCCAGGTTGCACATGCTAGTGCCAGGTAGGTTCCTGTAGATGTTCTTGTCCTCCCCATGGTCTGCCCTCATATCATTTGTCTTCAGGCAAATAATCAAGGTCAATTAGGTGTGTATCTTGAGTAAGACATTTTTGAGACCTGATCAATAGGAGGGGGAGAACATTCAAGAGTAGATCATGAAGACGTTGGACCAGCAAGGAAGAATATAAGAGAATTTAATATTTAGCAGGGCATCTAGAGCTAGTTGTTTTGTACTGGCTCAGAGGTGCCCTGGGGCAGAAGAAAGAGTGTGTCACAGGTCAAATAATGGCACCATAAAGATGCCTGTGCCCCAATCCCTGGAATCCATGAATATGTTAGCTTACATGGCAAAAAGGACTTTGTAGATATAATTAAGGTTATGGACCTTAAAATAAGGAAATTATCCTGTATAATCCACATTGGTCCAACCTAATCACATAAGCCCTTAAACGCAAAGAGCTTTCTCTGGCTGGAAGCAGAAGGGATCAGTAGAAGTGTAACGCAGGGAGACTGCAAGCATGAGGGAGCTATGAAACATGTCTCTGGGATGTAGGGGTCCACCTACTAGGACCATAGAGATACCTGTAGGAGATAAGGATGGACCCCAGCTGACAGCCAGCAAGGTAACTAGAACCTCAGTTCTACAACTGCCAGGAACAGGATTCTGCCATAAGCCTGAATGAGCTTGGGAGCACATCCTCCCTAGAGCCTGTGATAAGAGCTCTGGTCATCAACACCTTGATGCCAGCCTTGTGAAACCTGGAGCAGAGAATCTACTCAAGCCAACATGGACTTCTGACCTACAGAACTGTGAGATGATATATGTATTGTTTTAAGAGGCTAAACCTGTGGTAGTTTGTTATGGCAGCAAAAAAAAACCTAATCCAGAGAGAGACTATGCACAGCTGAGGCCAAGTTCTCTGTTGTGCTCCTGCAAAGCTAAGTGCGGCAGACAGATTAGAAAGAGGTGAAAAGTGATGCTGTGCGGTGGGAAGTAAGAGGTGTCTAATGCACCTTTAAAGGACAAAATCTGGAGGAAAGATACAGGGCTACTAATCTCTGTGGATGAGTTCTAAGGACGGAAGACATGGCTGTGGATAGGAGAGAGGAAGCGATATTCCCAGATATTGTACCCACATTGTTAACAGTTAAAGAGGAAACTAGCAGTTTTAAAAGGCATCTGAAAAGGAGCCTTTGATTCAGTTATTTGTAATTTTCTCTAAAACACTTAGGAAAATCCAAAAATATTGATAAATCAGTATGATATGTGTGAGAGTTTTTAGGTGAAGTGGAGCTAAGTAAAAAACCAAAACCATTGGTAATCTACCAATAATTTCCCCGATGAAACTGAGTCTCTCTATAATTTAAAAAATGTGTTTCCCCCATACTCAGCATCAAGATGCAAAGGCCTGGGATCTGTATTAGAAAATAAAGTGGATAGCCATCCTTCTACCAGTCAGTGCTTCTTGAGGTGGGCAGAGTACTTCCCCAATCCAAGCTTCTACATTCTTTCAAAATGTGATGCTGCCAGAAAATAGTCCAGACCTCTAGGACTGTTTTCAAGAAAGAGGAGGGGTTCTGGAGCACTAAAGAAGCCTGGTGCTTTCCTAATGAATTCATGGACCAGGTATTTGGAGGTGCAGCTGGGTGTGGATTACAGGAAGAATCCCCATAATACAGCATACAGGAGCACTGACATTTTCTGCACTTTCTTATTTTATTGTTTAAGTAAAGATATATTGATATTAGAATGAGATTAATTAGACTGATTCTTAGAAAAGACCCACTAGGATATATGATGGAGAAATGGACCAGAAGTTATAGACCTAAGAAAGATATTTAAGAGGCATAAAATTGATGGAAAGAGTGGACAATAAATATTGTATACCCTATTTGCTGGGAAGCACTGGAAGTAGAATGTTTTCTCTGTAATTAAACATTAGTGAATGGCGGAGCTTCCCTGGTGGCACAGTGGTTAAGAATCTGCTTGCTAATGCAGGGGACATGGGTTTGATCCCTGGTCCGGGAAGATCCCACATGCCGCAGAGTCACTAAGCCTATGAGCCACAACTACTGAGCCCACATGCCACAACTACTGAAGCCTGAGCACCCTAGAGCCCACGCGCTGGAACTACTGAAGCCTGCATGCTCTGGGGTCTGCATGCCTCAACTACTGAGCCCTTGTGCTGCAACTGCTGAAGCCCACATGCTGCAACTACTGAAGCCTGCGTGCCTAGAGCCTGTGTTCCACAAGAAGAGAAGCCACCACAATGAGAAGCCCGCCCACTGCAACAAAGAGTAGCCCCCGTTCGCCACAGATAGAGAGAGCCTGCATGCAGCAACAAAGACCCAATGCAGCCTAAAAAAAAAAAAAAAAAAAAAAAAATTAGTGAATGGCAAAGAAAATGTAAAAAGCACTTGGATTACGCTTTTAAAAATTCCATAGGACAATGATGTGAAAACATCATTTTCTAGACTTACAGATTGTTACAAAACAAAAACTTTTGAAAATAAGTTGGTATTGTGAGTAGGAAACAGGAAACAGATACTATGATACCTCAGCAGAAAACCATGAGAAGAAAATACACTAAACAGAAAAATAAAAAACTAAGTTAAAAAGAAAGTTGAGGAAGATAAGGAAGGACCCATCCCCAAGGCACTTGCATGCATGTACACACACAGACTCACACATGAATACATGAAAAATAAATTGAATCTGCAGGGGAAAAAAGTAAATCAGGAATCCAGGCCATAAACGTGAAAATCTCTTCAAGAATAAAGGAAAAAAAGGAGAAAAAATAATTAAGATGATTTTTCTCTCGTAAAGAAAAAATAAAGATTTAATCTAAGAACTGTAGGTGATTCTGTGTATTGAAAGAAAACACTTTGGACAGAAGTGATAAAGACCTCTTGAAGAAAACTAATCTCAGATAAAAATAAATTGTAGTAGATAGACAAAATTAATAAAAATGTATGTGTATATTTGACAATATATTTTAACTATAATTAGTTTTTGCTTTGTTTTCTTAAAGGCTGGGGAGAAATGTTACAAAGAAAGAAAAACCTGTTTGGTCTCAGACTTACCCTTAACAGCACTGAACACCAGAAAGCAGTGGGGCAGGTTCAACCTAACTTTGGAGGAAAAGAAAAAACTCCAAAAATATACATACAATTGAGTTAACATTCGTATTTGAACGCCTTAGAGAAATGTCTGTACATATGCAAAAGTTCAGCAAATATACCACTGATAAAGGCTTTTCATAAGTATGCTTCATGAAAGATACTAATAAGACATCAGTCAAAATAAAGAAATTAAGGATGGAAGAATCATACAGTAATGGAATGATGAATTTTAAAAAGAAATCTTAAATGTAAAAATAGTTGAAAATATTCCAAATAATTGATAAAGAAAAGACAAAACATATAAAAAATAATACTTCAGTTAAAATGTTTTCTTAATGGGACTTCCCTGGCGGTCCAGTGGTAAAGAATCCACCTTCCAATGCAGGGGATGAGGGTTTGATCCCTGGTCGGGGAGCTAACATCCCACATGCCACAGGGCAACTAAGTCCACACGCCACAAGTACTGAGCTTGTGTGCCTCAATGAGACAGCCCACGTGCCGCAAACTACAAAGCCCATGTGCTCTGTAACCTGCATGCCACAACTAGAGAGAGAAAACCCACACACCACAACTAGAGAGAGAAAACCCGCACGCCACAACCAGAAAAGCCAGCACACCCAGAACTAGAGAGAAGCCCATGCACCGCAACAAAAGATTCTGCAACTAAGACCTGATGCAGCCAACAAAATAAATAATAAAAAATACAAAAATTAAAAATAAATAAATTTTAAAATACCATTCTAAAAAGTATTTTCTTAATAAAACAACAAACTATCAACAAAGACTGTGAGGGTGAGCTAGGTTAGAGGAATCTAAGGATGTTAAACTCCTCAATTTAGAAAGAGAGAAAAAAAGACTTATTTTAAAATTCTATATTTAATTATTTAGAGTTGGAAGTATTTACCAGTAGAACAAATTATAAAACATTATTTTCAAAAGAGAAAAATAAAAACAAGCAATATAGAGTTTCCATAGAATAAGCAAGAAATTGAATAAAAAGAAGTAACTAAATAAAAGCACAAGAAAGACATAAAACCAAATATTTTTTTTTTTTTTTTTTTTTGCGGTATGCGGGCCTCTCACTGTTGTGGCCTCCCCCGTTGCGGAGCACAGGCTCCGGACGCGCAGGCTCCGGACGCGCAGGCTCAGCGGCCATGGCTCACGGGCCCAGCCGCTCCGCGGCATATGGGATCCTCCCAGACCGGGGCACGAACCCGTATCCCCTGCATCGGCAGGCGGACTCTCAACCACTTGCGCCACCAGGGAGGCCCAAAACCAAATATTTTAATGTTATAATGTTATATTTTTAAAGCAGGATAGAAAAATTAAAGCATGATTCTAAAACAAATGAATAAAATTCTCTGAATCCATAATTGGTTCTCTCTAGTTTTTAAACTTCCTATTAATTTTTCTTCTTTATATTTATTTTCTGTTTCCTAAAATGACTATTTTTTACAATAATAATAAGCAATACAGCTTATGACGCAATAGTGAAAGAATATTGGCTTCCTGTAAGGTCACTTTGGATAGAAGAAAATAAGAAGCAAATAGGGAGAGATATGATTTTATATTAAAGAATAAGAATCTAGGAACTTGTCACCAATATGGATAAGTGTAGTGATTTCTGAAATTATAAGCCAGAGAAGCTAAACGTGATTAAAATTTAGGTAAAATAGGAGAAAAATGCCATCTTCACAATTAATGGGACCTCAAAGTCAGTGTGTGAGAATATGTGAGTGTATGTGTATGTACATGTGTGTTTGTATGTTGTCATTATGTGTTTATATAGATTTCCACAAACATACTATTGACACTTGTAAACTGCAAGAATGGAGTTTGCTCCATTTGAAATCTCATTTTCTGGTTATTTTCTACCTAACTTTTGACATTATTCATTGAGAAATATTGTTATCAAATCAATCAAGCCATATGAAAGTTACTCTGTGTATTGTTTTTTTAAGTATATCCATGAACAGCCTTATTTCAAACTTCTAAATTTTATTCTAAACTATACTTCACAGTTTATTCTGTGTGTAGAAAAATAGTTTCTCACTTATAAATTTGTATATTACTGACTTGAATAAGCTGCATATGGCTTTCACTATTAATATTATATTTTGAAAGGCTAGAACAGTTATATTACTGGTTCTCCAAACCATTACAGCATAAAAAAGCTGGAAATCACCTTCTATCAGGAGACACATAATTTATGTGTTAAAACTGCAAAAGAAACTACAGCTAAAAAATTATCTTGGAGTGAATAAATGACTAAAGTATCAGAATTGCATTGCCTAGGTTCACTGATCTCTTACAAATGCTGTGCTAAAGGGGCAGACTATCCATCAAAGAGAATGAACACCTTCTAAGCATAGAATTTATCAAATAGGCCATCTTTAGTAACAATTTTTCTTTGATTTTTGATCACTTTGGGTACAAAAAATGATGGGATTCACTAGAAACTATTTTTCAGAATAAATTGCAGCCACTTAAGTGTAATATCTACAAGAGAAAAGTTAAAGCAGAGAAGTCATTTATTTTTCTTTTTTTAGACTAGATACATGCATCTCATGGCATGAAGTATATGTCCCTGGGCCATTTGATATTAGATAATATCAAAAACTAAATGTTTTTCTGAATAAAACTGGTTCTGAATATTTTTAATTAACTTTATCTTTGCTAGACAAGTTAATTTTCTGGATATACTAGGTTAGCAATAGATTTGGTAGTAGAGTTGAAAAATAAACTATTTTTTGCTCTATTGTTTTCTCATATTCAAAACACATGGAAAAATAATTTTTGTGCTATGTTACCCAGTAGTCATCTTCAAAAGAAGTGCTTGAGTCCCTCCTTTTCTTACAAGCTACAATTCAAGGGAACCTATTTGAACAATGACTTTAATCTACATTAAATTTAAATAAATCTTTTAATATTGAGAGAGCCATTGTTAAACAAACTGACAATAACTGGAATGGGGCATAAGGTGAAGAAAGTGGTTAGCTATATTTTGCTCAACTCTGCAGAATTTTAATTATCGTATATTTTAATCTTTTAAGTAAAACTACATGAAAAAGTTGAATCTGTAAATAGTAGTAGTATTCATAGACAGGAATAAGATTTTGTATCTGTTCGAAGATATGGAGATGGGAGAGGATAAAGAAAAGTTAACAATTTTTTTTTTCCAGTATGTGGGCCTCTCATTGTTGTGGCCTCTCCCGTTGCGAAGCACAGGCTCTGGACGCGCAGGCTCAGCAGCCATGGCTCACGGGCCCAGCCGCTCTGCGGCATGTGGGATCTTCCCAGACCGGGGCACAAACCCGTGTCCCCTGCATCGGCAGGCGGACTCTCAACCACTGCGCCACCAGGGAAGCCCAACAATTTTTTTAATATTTCCTTAATCACATGTACCAATTTTCCCTGTTAGGGATTTGGAAATTGTGGGCATTTTACATATTATAGTTCATTTATAATAGCCATAAAACACATTGAGTGTTGAACTTCTTCAAGTCATCATAAAAATGGAAAGAAACATTCCTAGATGAAAACTGCAAGCTTAAATCTCAACCTCTAGATACAACAAAATAAGCATATAATCAACCACTAAACAAAATAACACATAATCATTAATGATATCAAAAAGACCACAAATAAAACATTTGCATAAATGAAAATAGCCCAATTTATGCAAAATGGTACAAGTTTCTAAATGAAATTTTTCCCTTAGTAATGACTTTTTTAAACTACATAGGCACTTTACTAATACCAAGTTTCTATAACTCATGCATCATCAACATGAAAGAATTAAAATCAAAACTTAGGACTGCCATGATTTTGGTGATGAGGAGCCTTTGTTTTTTTTTTTTTTTTTTTTGACTCAGCTGATCCAGATGAAAGTCATTTAATAGTGGGAAACAGAACACAGCCCTAGATCAGCAGTTCTTAGCAAGAGCAATATTGTTCCCCAGAAGGCATGTGGCAACGTCTGTAGATATTCTGGTTGTTGCAACTTTGGGTGGTGCTAGTAGCAACTAATGGATAGGAGGCAGAGATCCTGCTAAGTGTCCTACTCTAAAAAGGACAACAAAGAATTACCTGGCTCAAATGTCAAAAGGCTGAAAATCTCTGCTTTGGATGGAAAGACATTTGGGTAAGAAGAAGAGTTTACCAGGAAGCATTCATTTTTTAGACAATGTGTCCCATCAAAACTTGAAGGAATATTTCAGGAAGTATTTTGGAAAGGCATTTATAAAGAATGGTCAATGTGGAGAATTATACACCTGACTTTCTAGCATTTATATGAGTTTTTGCAAAAGAAAATTGAAATAGAAACAGGTAGAGCCATAGAAATAAAGTTTGAGGAGTTGACAAAAAATATCTTTGTTCTCTAAACACTGAATGCAAAGTAACTGCAACTAGAAATACTATGGATTCTGATGTGGACTTGAATGAACCAGCATAGAATGGTGAAACATACTGTGAAATAAGGACCATGAGAATGTAGGTCCTTAGGATGAGCTGCATCCTGAGCTCTCTTGACTATAGCTTTCAGTGTACTAGAGAGAAAATAGGTCATTGATGCCAGATCCTGAGTGTTAGTTGGTGGGTTGTGTATCATATATGTTTTGGTAGATACGTATACTAATGTTAGTTGTATTGAGGTCATTCCAATCTGTGGGTTCTTCTCTTTCTGATGATAATGTCAGCTACGGTCATAAAGCTCTGATATATAAAGCCCCTTTCAGATAATACAACTCAATGATAGTTCCAGTCAATCAGACCCTCCTGCATTTGCATCTCTAGTCCAATACTCCAAGTAGGTACACTAATAACTAATCCATTTACAAAATAATGTCTACACCGCATCTAATGGATTCTGAGTTTTCCTTAAAGTACATTTTTTTTGAGAATGGGAAAGAGCAGGAAGAACTTTGGCTTATTTCAACACAATTGTCATACTACTGTGTATATAACCTATCTTTCTTTCTATTGCAACATGGCGTCCATGATGAGCAGTGTATGGCAGGGAAAAGGAAAAAGTAAGGGATGTGCTTCTACTTCAAGAAGAGAGAAAATGCCTTCTTATTGTGATTTGAAAAAATGATGCAATGAAATCAGTCCTACCCCAAGGAGTATGTCCTAAGGATACAACAAAAATTATGTCTCATGTTTACTAAAATAACTTCCTAAGAATATTAAACTCCATAAAGAAAATAATTTTCTTTTCAAAAACTACCCAACACAAGCACTTAAATATGTAGAATTTCATTTAAATAAGCCAGTCAACAATTTTTTATAAAGTATTTAACACTTCATTGTAGAAACATAGGCAAAATGACTATTATAACCAAAATGAAAAATACTGTTCAATTTAAAAAATGTACTTAAACAAGAACCTGGAAAAGTTTATGATATGCATAACATTGTTTCAAGCAAAATTGCACTAGTATTACATAAATCAATCGCTTATAAAGGCCTCAATATGGCAAAGTTTAGAAATAGGTAGTATGCATGCACATAGTACAACAAAAAGTCTCTTTATAAAACAGCAGTTTTTTTTTTAATGCTTGTACAAAGGGATAAAGAGCAACCACAAACATATTTCATCTGTTAATACATTATGACAGCTAAAAGTCAGTCATGTCTATCAGAGGAACAAAAAGCCCTCCATACCTTGTGAATAAATCTTTTGTGCCTTTAAAGATATTTGTATAAAAATGCTATACTTTTTTATACAACTTAAATAAATCGTATGTGTGTTTCAATTGAAATTTGAAAACAGACAAGTAAATGGGGTCCATGTGTTTTGTATAACCAGAAGAAATCAGAGTACCAGAGGAACTGGTCAGCATATATACTCTCCACCTCTGATTATGGGCAGATAATTGTTTTTCCATAACTTGGAAAGTCCCTTAAGAATATATTTTGGATAGGGCAAATAATAGATTAGTCATATTGTATATTGAAAATATTTACCGATTACTCTATACCATAATGGCTGCCTTGCCTCTTCCTTTTGATCTCGCAAAGAGAACGCATTCACATAATTGAAATTGTGTCATCAATTTGTGTGCTTATATAGTATTCTTTAGTGTTCTGTGTGTTAAGGGGTTGGGTTAATCTTCTACAAAATGCGCGTGACTGGGAAGAAATTCCTAAGACATGAGTGCCCAATGCCCTGTTGTGCTCTAGGCTGGCTATTTACCTCAGGACTGAGGGAAAACAAAATGTCTTCTTCCGTAGCAAGTGTGTTCTTTCCACTTTTGATTATAATTTTGCTATGTTCTACTACCTAAATATAACTATTGTTTATAGGGTGTATACTTTTAATATATCACAATAGAGTCCACTAAATTTTGGAAAATGTAGTCATATGTATTCATGCAAATTATTAATTTTATAAATTTTTAAAGGTTTTTTGTCAAAATTCTCACTTGGCAACCTAAGACTAATTTCAAAGCTGGTTATGCTGAACTTGTGAGGGCTATATATTTTCAGCAGTCTGAATCAGTCTTAATGGGCACAAAGAAGAGAGTTGACCATTCAATCACTTTTCCATCAATTTAAACAGAAAATTAAATGATATTGTATTACAGCTTTCAGACCGTATAATGAAAAAGTGCAGAGATTATCTTTGTTGATTAAGTAGAACCAAAAAAGTTCATATAAAATAGATTGCTCATATTCACACTACAAAGGAATATGTTGTTTTTAATTTTAACAAATTCAAAGGTGTCTTATCAGCAGCATTGGTGTAAATTGTACTGTAGTGCAGTTCTTTTTCATAAAAATACCATACAAATGGTCAATCAGTAGTCATCAGCAAAAAATAAAACCCAGAAAACTCAGAAAACAATCGACCAGAAAAAAGATAAAGGAAGAGGTAATGCTGATCCAAAAACAAGTATAATACTGTTGGAACATACAAAAGTAATCCTTACATTTTATACATTTATACAGTATATAAAAGGTATCACTCATTATGCCACTGTCTCTCTTATCCCAATTTCTATTTTCTTTGGAAGCAGTTCTTTCCTTTCATCAATACTTCCTAAGGAGTTTCGACAGTTTTGCCCATCCATATACAATTTCGCATATATCGGATTGGAGTAATTTGTTGGCTGAAGGAGAAAAATAAATATAGTTTTATTACCTGTTTTGACCACATGAATTTGTTATTTTCTATGATGTCTATCTTTTACTGTTAACAACATTTATATGCATTTCATTTAACTTACTAAATAGTAATTATATAAATGTAATTTAAATTCTGTTTACAGGCTTTCATCGACTTTAGCATCGTTTTAGATAAAAACATAATTGTATGTTTTTCAGTTAACTTGTGAACCTAAGGGGAACTTTGACATAATATTGAAAGCCTGAAGAAATCTTCATGAAAGCTATATTCACTGCAACTTTATTTAAAAGTACAGAACATTAAACCAAATTGTCTTATTTCCAGTCCATGTTTTCTCCCCTTAATGCTATTGCAGTGGCAGGAAAGATGTGCTGCCATCTTTTTGCTTGGTCATCTAACTGCTTGGTGCTTATAATTTTTCAATATGAAATTTAAAAAAAACCCAAAGAAAAATGAAAGTAAACTACATTAGTTGTGTAAACTTTAAAAAATAAAGACAGTATTTTTGCTTCAAACAATCTCTATGTACTTATTGTTGGAAATATTTTTGGATTCTTCTAAAGAATTGTGAAGGACACAGTCATTCTAAGTTTCATAGATACTTGCATCACTTCGAGGTAGAATTGAGAGATGCAGAAATGATCTCTTTCGTTTGAAAAACATATACAATGTTTATTATTTTAATAGTTGCAACTTAACCTGAGATTGTTACCTAGTTGTTTTTTTTAAATTTTGTCTTTCCAAAATAGAATGTTAAATCTTAGTCATAACAAAGAAATATTATATTTTTTGAGCCATGCAAATGAGACAAACATGATAAAAAAATGAGAATGAAAAACAGTTGATGGGAGAGAGGTACAAGTGTGAGATCAATCCTAGGAATCTTGATACCTGTCTTTAATCCCTCCTCTTTCCAATATGAATCATGTAACTTTAGACAAAGCACCTTTCTCTAGAAACTAGTTACTTAAAAAGTTTTCAAGAATGGTTTCATACACCATTTCTAATTTCTCCATACAATGCCACATTTTGTATTATATTTTTATTTAAAAGGATATCAAATTTGTATATACTAAACAAAGCATCTTAATAGAAAATAAACCAAGCCAAACATAAATTTAAACTATTCAGCTTAAATTTCTGGCTAGAGATTTCTGTTCTAACAATAGCAAATTATCATGTTTACTGTTAAGGAGCTTTAACATTTTCAAATTTAGAAGAAGAGATATTTCTACTGAATAACTTGCCGAAAATAACGTTTCATATATAATCTTGCATACGCAGGACAATTAAGCCCCCATTTTTAGTGCTGTTTTGAAATTTTTGTTAATTAAAAAATCATTAAAGATAAGCCCCTAACTAAGTCTAGTAATCATCTTTGATTGTGAGGAGTTCTGTGATGGAATGGGTATGGAATAATGAATTTTCTCTCACCCCAGCGGTTAGTGGTCCTTTCAAATCAGAGTTTAGGTAGCTGGGCAGCGCTGTGTGTGGAAGCTTGAAAGCACTGGTCCCTCCCCCTATATACCTGGGCTGTGTGTAAACAGAGAATTTTAGTTTCTGATCTAATATCATGGAACTGTTTTCATTGACATAAACTCAAGTTAAGTCATAAAAATAACATAAGATATATTCTTCAGCCTTGGGGCATCAACATTGTATTCATGGTAGTTTCAATAATTTATGAAATAACTATTAATATTAGATCTGTGATTCACAGTAGACACTCCTCTTAGTTTAGCTTACTTATAGACACACCATTCACCTAGAAACCTCCATTGTTTATTTAACTTCATTCTCTCCCTCCAAAAGCGTATGGTTGCTATCAGTCCTATGAAAAATGCATCAGCCTCCCTCACTTAAGGTTTGTCACTTTTTTTTTTTTTTTTTTTTTTTTTTTTTTGCAGTACGTGGGCCTCTCACTGTTGTGGTCTCTCCCGTTGCGGAGCACAGGCTCCGGACGCGCAGGCTCAACGGCCATGGCTCACGGGCCGAGCCGCTCCGTGGCATGTGGGATCTTCCCGGACTGGGGCAGGAACCCGTATCCCCTGCATCGGCAGGTGGACTCTCAACCACTGCGCTACCAGGGAAGCCCAAGGTTTGTCACTTTGAAAGGTTCTGAAAGGAGCCCATTCTGTAAACTCAAATATTTATCTTACTGGTTCTAATTAAAGGTTCATGACCTCTATATTTTTAGCATATACAAATAAAATTTAAAATTCAATATATCAAAACAAATTATCTGTTTTTTGTTAAATCTGACTCTCTAGTTTAAAGCAAATTAATTAGTAATCAGATTGGCTCACTAAACTCTGTGCAAGTGCTTTAGAGTTTCTTGGGTCAAAGGGCAGAATAAGTCACTCTGGTACACTCATATTCATGATAGAATGAATAGTTATTAGTGACCAAAAAGGAATTTAAAAAGCTAGATGAAAAGTTGAAGAATATTAAAATATTAATGAACATACATATTTTTCAAAATTGTAACTATAAACTCTTAACAATGAATGATCATAAAGTTTGGGACAAGGGCAAAGGTCCCAGGAAAAAAATTTTAAATATAAAATCAGGTCAATATTGCCTCTTTATTTTCCCCCACAAAGGTCTCATGTAGAAGATATTAAAAACAATCTAAGTAAGGATTGAGATGAATTTGCATAAAACCAATAGATACTAATTCCCCTTTTATGAACTCTTCAAACTATTCTGTGATTGCCTCCATAGACAAATCTTTTTTAAATAAAAGTTATTATGGGGCTTCCCTGGTGGCGCAGTGGTTGAGAGTCCGCCTGCCGATGCAGGGGACACGGGTTCGGGTCCCGGTCCGGGAAGATTCCCACATGCCGCGGAGCAACTGGGCCCGTGAGCCATGGCCGCTGAGCCTGCGCGTCCGGAGCCTGTGCTCCGCAACGGGAGAGGCCACAGCAGTGAGAGGCCTGTGTACCACAAAAAATAAAAAAAAATAAAAAAATAAAATAAAAATAAATAAATAAATAAAAGTTATTATTTCAATTCTTTTGATTTCTAAGGTACCATTGAAGGAGAAATTTTACCCATTTTGAAAATAATGAAAATATTCCACAAAAATCTTCTTTATGTGTAATGCAATTTGTATTTGATCACATCATGAATATATCAAAACACTGTAACAAGTGAATACTCTATGAAAAACACTTCATCATGAAGGTTGCTTTGGTGTGGCTACCTGCTTTTCAAAATCGTCTATACCTATAAATGTATTTTCTGCAGTTACTTCTTAGGCAACAATTCATATTTACATTTCAAACATCAGGAGTCAGCTAGAATCAGCCATCTAAGTCACATTTAGTGTAATTTTGGTCAATCAGAAAATAAGTAAACATATATTTATTGAATGTTATTTTCTAAATACATTAAAATATATTTGAGGGGCACTGAAGCATAGTTTTATCTTCCTAGAGTAAATATTTAAAAAATTAAATGGAATGTTAGAAAGCTAGTCCCTTTAAGTATCCAAAATAGGCTTAGTTCTATCACTAGAAATAAAATGATTGGGAAAATGAGAACTCTCCTGCTCATAAAAAGTGTATAAGGTAGATCCTCATCAGTTCATATTATATTTACAGACACTGTATTTTATTCCTAGAAAAATTCATAGAATATGAGAAGTCTATTATTTAAGATATCTTTCTCCTTTATAAATTATCAAACGACATGCACAGTATGTTTAGTTTTTCAATTTCAAGTACAAAACACTGAAACTTAGGTTACCAGGGTTTATTTCACAAACAACTTCAAATGTAGGAGTTAGTAACTGAATTAATAATTTAGAGTAACTAAAAAATTATTTCTAATGAGGAAAAAAGTATACAATATCTTCTGATAGGGTAAAAACTTATCTATGCAATAATGATTGATTTCTTTTCATAGAAATGAATACTTCTTCAGTTTCAGACCACAAATTTTAGGCTTAGAAAGTCTGGCCATGGATTCAGAACTAGATTGAATATATGAGACCTACTCAGTTTCTTTGGGAACAGCTGTTGCTATGAGTGCAAACCCATGTGATCACTGTGATTATTTAATATAATGGTGCATTTTGGACAAAATACCTTTAATATATCAGAATATAAATAACCATTTAATGAATGAACAAATAAGCTAAGGAAAATCATACCATACTAGCAAATTGATGCTCTTAATTCATTAATTCAATTGATGCTCTTAAAATATTCTATAATTATCATGCAAAATATTCCAATTATACAGTGAAGGGAATCTTTGCAAGTTTATCTAGATAGTTGTATCATTTATTTATTTCTTATGGAAGCTTCCAAACTGAGCATTCAGTAATATGAACTAATAGAAACTAAAAAAAGACTGTGGATTTTTAGGCTATATATATCAATGGTATGTCTCAAATCAATAAGAAGGATATTATAGTAGGTAGAAAAATATTGTTTAAAAGTGATTTGATTACAAACAAATCCAAGGACACAGCTTAGTGGACTCTTCAATAAAACATTACTGGAAATAAAGTACTTATTTTGTCAATGAAATACTGTACTCTTTTTGTTATTAAAAATAAATCAGTAATTTTACACTAGGCTGTATATTTAGATGTGCCAGCACCTCAACACATTTGAATAAGATATTATTTTAAATAAGCTATGTTTATAAACTAAGTGAATAAATAAATATTATTTTCCAAAACATGTTACATTAACTTCGTGCTTCAGGTGAATGCAGTCCATAATTTTTTTTCTTTAGAAGAGACTATAAAATTCAATGCATCCTAAAGTTCTTTAATCTAACTTCAGATAAAAGAAATAATGATGAAATTCAGAACCATTTTATAGAGAAATGACTCAAGAATGTTAGTGCTCACAGTCCATCATCTTAAAACTTTACCTTTGCTGGATCTACCATAAAGCCAGGATCTAAAAGACCTCCATCGTTGTGATCATGATCCACCTCATACATGTTGTAAGATGGATTGCCAATTTCTACATTTATTCCTCCATTGATAATAGGTTGTCTTCTTATAGTTTTTGTCCTAGAATAAGTGAACATTGTGTGAGTTGTCTAAATATCACAATGTGGTGCATGAAACTGTCATATTTGTAGATTTAATGACATTTTAACATAACTGATGGAACATTCTTAAATAAAATACAATGAAAATAAATGACATTTATTGATTCACAGAGGAACAAAAACTCTGAATATAATACATTAGTTTCCCAAATTATTTAGATTTAACAATAAAAAATGCACTTGGAACATATTCCTTGTAAATAGCTAATACCACATTAGTTGAAACTGAATATTCACTAATCAATTGCCCTTTAAAATTCTACTTTTTCCCTTTCGTTCCTGAAAAACATCTATAAAAAAATAGTGATAAACTTTCAATCCTCAAGTCATGTGGCTAGAATCCTCTTTTACATAATTCAAAAACTGACTCACAAACTCTAGCTTCCAGATAATAACCCCATAGACAACTCACTCCTTATAGATCTTTTAAATGCATATTCATATAAGTTGAAATAATGATACTTCCAGTAATATATAAAATCAACAAATATGTACTTTGTGAATAAAATGCACAATTTGTGACATACAATACATAGTCATTATCATTTTATTGACATTACTAATCTTACACATTAATATTATAAAATGCTCTTTAGAGATGCTTGTTATTTCAAGGAAAAACTACCACAAATGTAAAATTCTGTTGAACGTTTAATAACTCCCTTGTCATTTTTGTTGGAATATGCAAATGCAGCCATTCCATCAATATAACATAAGGGAAAGGTTGTCTAAATTATAATCACTTAAAATGAAGTAGAGGGATAAAATGGTTCAAAAAACATAGAATTCAGCAGTTGGAATATGTAAGTCATACTTTAAGAAAATTTCTTAAAAAAATCAGTTTCTGTAACTATTTATGTAATTTATTTACTGTTGGTCTAGAACCTTGCATCTTACCTTCTTTTTCTTTTACAAAGCACTAAACCAATTACCAAGGTGGTTATCAAAGTCACCAGGAGGACGAGAGGCACAATGATGGCTATGCTTCCTGAAAAAGAAATGAATGAATAGATGAACACATAAATAAAATGAAGACAAGATTGATATAACTGGACACTTTATTACACCAAATCATTTGACAATTGACATAATACAAATAAAGCTTAGGCCAAATGTCTATATTCCTAGTTCATAACTACATTACTGGAAAATCACTTTCTTATTAAATACTTGATCTGCTGGAAATGTTTCTTTAGATATCTTTCATTTATATTAGTTAAATACCTTGAGGTTAGAAATACTGACTTCTTTGTCAGTATGACTCTGATTCTCACCAGACACATTTATTTGCAATGACGTAAGTAAAGAAACTGTGACTGAACACACATTTCCACAATTTCCCTGGCCATATTTCCACCCTTAGTTTTTTTCCTTTAGCTATAAATACTCCCTGGCCATGAGTATATGTGGCAAGTTAGATGGCAGCCTGGTAAAACAAAAGGGGCAACGGTTTTGGATTTGGATGGACATAGGTCTAAATATCAGTTTCACCACCTACCTGAAGTAAGACCTTGGAAAAGTTATTTAAAATTTGAGGCTCATTCTCTTTACCTGTTAAAATAGAGACATGAAGACCTACCACATAGGGCTCTTAGCTTGATTCAACAAAATAGGGGGACAAAGTGGATTCTCTTTCTCAAATTCCAGTTCCAGAATAGTTTCAGCAAACCACATTTAAGTGTTTGGCTTATGTTGTAAATGTCCACTTTCCCTCTTTATAAGAATGATCTAGGTTGTATCACTCATCTTCAAAATGGAATAACAGATCTATGGAATAGATTTTCAAAAGTGGTCATAGAAAGTGGGTCTTAGTTTTTATGCATCTGAGCATAGGGGAGAAGTAAAACTGAGGAGAACCTCTGCCCTGCCCTCCATTTCTAGGTTGACAATAAGAGCAATCTTTTTTTTCTAAAGAAGAAGGAGACAATACCTTTTTACTGATGATGCAATCCACAGTAAGATACACCTAGGGTCATATGTCACTTATGCAGGAAGAAAACTGAATGCAAGCATTGCCTAATAACAGGAGAGTATTAAGAAGCTCTATCAAGTACCTAAATCTCATGTTTCCAACAGACAAATATCTAGTGCCCATAAGACAAGTCTTTGTCTATTTGGAATAAGTATCTCGTTGATTCTGTCAAGTCAGCATAATCACTGGCTAAACTGAGAAACACAGCAACACCCAAACTAATTGAAATTTAATGTGAGGATCTTGAATGGTTCAGGAATGAAACGTTAATAGTTATTAAATATATGAATTTTCCTCTGCATATACATGTATATGTAAAATACTGTGGTAGAAATTAATGGTAATATTAAGCATGATAAGCAGCTGCTTAGGGAATTTAAAATAGAAGTATAGATCAGTTTTAACAGCTCTAGCCACAGATATCTGTGTGAGGTTGTACATATTGCAGATCATTTACCAAAATACCAAAAAGTCCTTATTAAGGAAATGTCATATATAAGATAATCTTTCAATTTGGAACTTCAAAAATAACTTGACTAAAATAACCAAATAACTCTCTTCCATGCAAGAAAAAATATGGCTTGCCTTCTTTAGTCAGTTTCTGAAATGTAAACCTCATTTTATTTTTTTCATGCTGTTACCAGCACTATATGATTTAGTGAGTTTGATATTACATTACCTCCTTGGTTTTGGGAAAGTGAACTTTATATGAATGTGTAATTTATTAGTAATTAATGTAAGTGGAGAATCTGGCACCTTGGATAGTAATTAACATTTGTTCACAAATTTTAAGTACCAGTGAACAGCTTGATTTCTTCATAAACTGACTTCAACTGATTGATCACAACTTTATAAATATCCTCACTTCATCATTTATATTTTTTTCTGCTAAAACTTGTGGTAAATTTGTAGGTTTAAAATATATATATCAATACTAGTTTTAAGGTATATAAAGTTACTTTCCCCTCAAAGCAATTATAAATTACTTAGATTAGATTTTATTTGTTCTACATAGTTTCTTTTATTCTTATTAGGTAGAAATGCTGTTAATTATGCATGCTAGAAAACAGAGAACTTTGTTTTTCTTTTTCCCATGACAGATAACAGTTCCAATCCCTTACATTACAGCCCTCTGTTTAAGAGCCTAGCATTCTTATATGTTTATATAACCTATCAAGGTAACTGCAATAATGCTCAGTATAGCCAATAAATAATAAAGGGTGGCAATTGGCAAGTTTTTCTTTATTTTTTGTAAATTAGTTTATATTCATGGAAACAACTAGCAATTATATATATTTTTAGAATATAGTATAGATATTTATCAAAATAAGTATTTTTTCCAAGCAGTAAATATCATATTGTAACATATAACAATCAAGATCTATTGTAGGTGATATTTTTAATAGTATATTTTTGGTGGACTGTTCTAAACAGATTAAAAAAAAAAAAGCACACTCTGAACTTGTTATTGGGTGGAGGGGAAATCTCAACAAACTTCTCACAGAAAATAGAGCCAGTCTTTCTTTGCCACATTGTTCTGTAGCCTCATTATATAATGCTTTTCCATTTGACAGAAGAACTGTCTTATCAAATTGTTATGTTGAGGAGACCCCTTCAATGGGAGAGGCAGTACAGCATCACAGCTGATATAATAGATTCTGGAGCCAGGCTACCTCTGTTCAAATCTCAGCTTACTAGCAACATGCACTTGGGCAAATTTATATTCTTTGAGTTTACACATTTATAAAATGAGTGTTATCATTAATACATACCTCATAGTAATGTAAATAGAATTGTGTCTATTACACAGAAAGTGCTAATACATGTTTATTAACTGATTCAAAATACATATTGCCATATGACTCTGTGCATGCCTCTATTTTGCACTTTTCACCATGTATTGTAGAGATCAGTTTATTTGTAACTTGAGGGCACAACTATCTATCTTTGTTTTGCAGATAGCACAGTGCCTAGGATATCATAGGGACTATACATTTTCTCATTTAGCAGATATATTTTAAGTGTTGCTATACTCCACACACTCAACATTTACTCTACTTTGCCCTGGGGATAGAAATGTCCCTCCTCTCATCTTGTTTGATGTATATTAGAAGATGACAAACACATGGGTTTATTTAGCACAGTGATAAGCACTACCCTAGCGAAAGTATGTATTGCTCTGAAAACATAGAGGAGTAGTATCCGACTAGATCTGGGATAGAGGAGGAGGACTGGTATGACTTTGAGACCTGAGGGATGAGTTCCATGAAAGAGAATGCAGGTTGAGTGGAGGAGGAGATACTGAATTAATCTAGGGAGAGAAATATGAAAACCTGGAGGAGAAAAGATCAAGGAACAACAGTCTGAATGGAGAGTAGAGCGGAGAGTGGTAGAAGGAGATGTGGCTGTAGAGGAAAGCAAAGGGGATGTTAGGAAGGGCTGTGTAAGCTACATAAATGAGTGGGGAATTTGTGCTATTAAAAAACAGGATGATGTTGAAGGAAATTTAGGAAGTCATATCTATGGACTATATTGTCTAACTTAGCTTAAAAAAGAAGGAAGGTTAAGAGTGACACTTAAGTGTTGCTTGGATAACCAGGTAGATTTAGACAGAGATGACATCGATATGGATACAGCAATTGTGCAGTGGGATATGTGTCTCAGCCTCAGAAGAGAAACCAGGATTGAGGATAGAAATTTGGAAGTAATTAACAAAGAGTTGAAAACGGAGATCAAGGAATTATGGATTGCCAAGGAGAATATATGTAGTGGTATGTGGAAAATGAGTTAACTAGAAAAGATAAAATAGAAGTATCTCACAAAGAAGACAGAGTTGTTTCAAGAGGTTGGGAGGGAAACCAGAAGAGTTTACTATCATGAAAGTTAAAGAAATAATTTTTTGTTTATTGAAGTTATAGTAGAAAAATATAAGCATAAATTATATCATTACAATTGACCTCTTGACTTGCTGCTATATATTCTGCTCTTAAGTTTATGTTTACATATATGTATAAATGTGAGTGTGTGTCTCTCTCTCTATATATAGTGATTTGGATGATGTTTCTTAAGCATTTTGATAAACTGTTTTTTTTTTTTTTTTTTTTTGCGGTAAGCTGGCCTCTCACTGTTGTGGCCTCTCCCGTTGCGGAGCACAGGCTCCGGACGCGCAGGCCCAGCAGCCATGGCTCACGGGCCCAGCCGCTCCGCGGCATGTGGGATCCTCCCAGACCGGGGCACGAACCCGTGTCCCCTGCATTGGCAGGTGGACTCTCAACCACTGCGCCACCAGGGAAGCCCGATGAACTGTTATTTTAAAAATCATAAAGAACATATCATGTTCCAAACTTAGCAAAGATTATCCTTCCAGTGATCTTTGAGAGGCTGCTTATCATCTTGGTCATGTATAATCATCCTCACTTTGTACTACTCTCACTCTTGTCCCCTTGGTGTCAGTATACTCATTTTCTTTCAATCCCTTGAACATGTTTAGCTCTTTCCTACTCCAGTGTTCTTGTATCTGCTGTTTCTTTTGTTTGAAATACACTTAGCGTCTCCTCCCCTTTTTAATCATTCATGTCTGAGCGGAAGTATCACCATCTCAGAGAAATCACTCCTGACCTCAGTTCTTCCCTAACATTCTCTAGTTCTGTGTCTTTTTTACTTCCTTCACAGATCCAATCAAGACTCATAATTATTTTCTACGTGTTTACTTATTTGCTTGCTTTCTTGTTTAACTGTTTTTTTTATCCCTCTGGCACCTCAGTTTCATGAGAAGAGGCACTGACTATCTTATTCACTGATTCATCCCTGGGATCTAGACATTACTTGACACTTAGTAGAGGCTCAATAAATACTTGCTTTTGGAGAATTAGGACAGAGGCATTATTTTGTTGCATTTTTCTCTATATATTTGCAATTAATAGTTATATTTATAATTCCTTGGCATAACATAATTATTTTTTTTCTGTTTTAAAACATGATGGTATAAAAGACATGAGGATAAAGTAGGAAAATAGAAGATATGAATAACCTCCTAACAGATATCACATTTCTGTTGTCACTACAGTAAAATACAGCATCATTACATTACTGCCCCACAAATGCTGAGTATATTTTTATCCTCCTTAATTTTAGCAGATATGAATAGCATATTCTAAACATTGAGCATCCACTCCCTTAAAACTTTAGGTAAATCTAAAACAGGAGTATAAAATAAATATTTAATCATCCTTAGTTTAAAACTCTTCCAAATAACTTCAGAAGAGTTTCTGCTTTTTCAAGTGGAAACTAAGCAGAAAGTTCTAGAATAATAGATCCACTTAATTCCACAGGCAGGCTGATCTTTAGATACTTTAAACCGCAAGGGGCCGAGAACATCAGTATGACTACTCAGAGATGATTAAGAAAGCTGTTCATCAATTAGAAAGGTAAATCTTGTGCCAGTTGATAGCAGTTAGGCTGAGACAGGCAGTATATTCCTGATTGTGCCAAGGTCCAATGATTATGGAATGCTTCACTGTAAGTGGAAATGCAGATTTGAAAACACATTCCTAAAGTATCCATCTTTTGGATAACAAAAGAACAAATGACTTCTGCCCAAGTTCTTACTGAACAAATGACTTCTGCCCAAGTTCGGGGAACATTTGACAACCATTCAAAACCACTGGAGTTTACCTGAGAAAATAAAAATAGCCCTCCTACCTTAGGAAGGATCAGTTTAACTACCTTTTCTCTCCTTTCAGAGTTACTGAGGCAAGTTTCTCTAAGCGCAAACGTCTGATGATAAGTACCTTTTAACAAAGTCATTATGTGGTCAACTTTGCTCAAATCTGAGATAATCTGACATTTGCATAGCTAATAGCCCTTGCAATGTGCATTGATACTTCCATTAAATGTGACTTTAAATCAGTGATGGAAGAAAGAGCATCAGAATCTTTGGAAAAAGGGTTACAACTACTTGCAACTCCTCCTTCCATGTGATAGTTCCTATTTTAGAACTGTTGCATGTAATAAGAGGCATTTTCCTTATAAGGGAGCTTGTTGCCAATGCAAATGGTTGGCAACATCACCTTTCAATAAATACATCTGGCACACCCCTCCTCAAAATCATCTTCCAAACATGAAACTTTCCTTTGTAGATGGACCTTATATATAAATTGAAAATTCAATTGACATTCTACTCTGTTTCCTTCTTTCAGAAAGTTTTATCAATATTTAAAATTGTTTTGATTCTCTAAAAGACTAAGTTTTTAATTTATCTTAGATAATTGAGAAATTATCATAAAAGAAAGCCTAAAGTACCATGACTTCATTAATTCTCAACTTATTACTTCAGTATGTTCTACAGATTGATAACTCAAATGCATTTTTTCATTACAAAAATGCTCTTAATGAAGGTTGAGTCTTATAACTGGTTCACAAAATCATATGAATTAGTATTCCTCCAGAATTGTTAGTACTAAGGTCAGTATGATCCTGGAAGAGAGACAAGAGAGTATTTTTTTTCTTTTGCTCTTCTTTTGCAATATCAAGTTAGGCAAGGTATATTTTTCCACATCTGCTATATTTTATGAACCAATTCCTCAAATCCTAGTGCCCTATTCCTACAACTATGTGTCCATAGCTTTGCTACAGTCTTCTCCCTTCCCTTCCTAAAGACAACACACAAATTCTAAGGTAACACCATATGCTCCATGAGCAGAATCACGTATCTCACTTTTCCAAATGCAAAGACTCATTTCTAAGGTTATTTATTCTATACCTATTTGCCATTTTTCAAAGATGGTCATCTTTATTAGCCCAAGTTAATTTCTAAATGGTGGAACTTTAGACAATGTCACTTGAAGAATTTCAAGCAATGATAAATTATTTGGGGACAGGCACAACAAACAAGTAGATCAGCAAACACTGGGAGCCTACGTCTAAGGTACAAAAATCATATACTTTTGATTTTGATAATGTCTTTTTTTTTCACAAATTCCATAGTATATTTTTTGTTTGTTTTCATGTATGCTCTCTCACCAGCAGTGAAAGACTAGAGAAAAATTGCTAAGTAAGCATTCATAAATCAGAGGTATTATTTTTTCTCTTCAAGAATATATTTACCCACTTGATAGTTATTCCAGATTTCTCAAAAATTTTCCACTCATTAGTGATAGTATGTGTGAATTGGGAAACTTTATGTAAGACTTTTGTTGTGAAAATCTTTATAAAATCATTTAAAATTGTTGGAACACACACACATAGACACAAAATATTGATGTAGATAAATTTTCATATCAGGGACCTGTCCTAAGACTACAGCTACACACACACAAAAACTTGTAAAATGTTGCTATATTTTAATATACTTCAAAACCAGTACTTTAAAGATAAGGAAGCAATGAATCAACTATGCTCCTTATTAAAAATTGCTTGTTAACATACTTCATCACTTTGAGACTAACCAAGTTTGTTTTTCCACAACACACTGAATGCACTTCAAGAAAAATACACTCTAATTAAAACATGAAATTACTTTTCTTCCCCAAGCATTCTCACATCCATTGTGATATTTGCAGCCTTTGCAGCTGAGGCACATTTCCGAAGAAAAGCTTAAGCTAGGTATACAGATGTGTGTTCTGAAAACTGCCAAAGTTTGAGATGAACCCTCACAGCCTAAAAGAGCACATAACGCTGGATCCTGTCACCAGGTGAGAGCTCAGTGCTTCTTCTTTCAAACAAATACCGTATGCTAACACATATATATGGAATTTAAGAAAAAAAAATGTCATGAAGAACCTAGGAGTAAGACAGGAATAAGGACACAGACCTACTAGAGAATGGACTTGAGGATATGGGGAGGGAGAAGGGTAAGCTGTGACAAAGTGAGAGAGTGTCATGGACATATATATACTACCAAACATAAAATAGATAGCTAGTGGGAAGCAGCTGCATAGCACAGGGAGATCAGCTTGGTGCTTTGTGACAACCTAGAGGGGTGGGATAGGGAGGGTGGGAGGGAGGGAGACGCAAGAGGGAAGAGATATGGGAACATATGTATATGTATAACTGATTCACTTTGTTATAAAGCAGAAACTAACACACCATTGTAAAGCAATTATACTCCAATAAAGATGTAAAAAACCCCAAAAAAACAAAAACCAAAAAACCAAAAAACCAAAAAAACATATGGATTGCAGATCTCTTGCAAAATTCCATAAAAGAGATTTTCCAAGACTCAATTCCCACAATAACGGTATAAAAAGAAAACAATGCTTTCTATACTATGTGGAACACCCAAGATATTAATCTGAGAAACTTACTTGTGCTAATATGATCAGATTTGCTGCTCTTTGGGGCCGGCCTCTCACACTGTGTGCCTGACCAGTTGGTGGAGCATCTAGAAAGGTTAAAAAAAAAAAATCAGTGAGTAACAAAACCCACAAGTCTGCTAATGTAGTAACTTTAACCAAATGAAATGAAGGAAGAGCCTGCTATCACAGATTCATGAATTTTAGATAGAGATTTCTGCTAATTTCCTGCATATTGTCAGTATGCTGAGGGTAACTTCAATTGGACTTCACTTGTTAAAATACTTTTTAAAATTTAAGTTTATAGTCATTTTTCTTTATTCTATGTTAAACTTAAAATTGGCATATTTTATAACAAAACAAATTTTAATTAAGAATTGAGATTAATTTGAGATATACTGAAAATTATGCCACTATAAAAATTGAGTTTGCCTGTCAAGCAAATCCTTCTTTACTAAGTTTCTGTGATTTATTTTTTCTGGTTCTAAATTCAAAGTGGAACTAACAACCAAACAGAAAATGGTCATATGTCTCATAGTTCAAACTGCACAATGTTTACTCTTTTAATCAGAGATAGGGAAATATAGTGCTTTCCCATTTAAGATCATACTTCTATTCCCATGAAATGAAGACAATATGCCCAAGTTTTCATTCAGAGAAGTGGTCTTTCCCATATAGGAACCATGATATTATGATGGGAAGTCTCGCAGAGGATTAAAATAATAGATTTGATTAAAATCCTTCATTTAAACATAAATCACAACCATATAATTAGCTGATTGTATCAATATAAATGCTGGAATGGTTTTAGCTATGTTTGAACAATGTCTGCTGGCTAACACAAGATGCCTCCATGCATCTGTCAGAGGAAATCCATAGAGAAACAATTTAATTGGCTTCAGTTCTTATTTAAAATGACTGTCAAATACCACCATATCACGAATAGTTGTACACAGTAAAAGAACAGCTTCCAGAACTATTCCAAGTAGATATCTTTGGGCATGGGGGCCAAACTAAATAACTGCCATTTCTGGGTCTCTTCCAATTCTGTCATAGCCAATTCAAATAGCTGAAGCTGTTTTGGAACTAGCCTTCTATGATGCCATGTGAATTATTTGTGGTATTTGTGAAGACAGTATCGGGTGTCCTAACACAAGGGCAAAATCTCATAAAATCATCATATTGACAAACTCAAATTACAAAAACAAAAATGTGTTTCATAAAAGCATACATTAACTTCAGAATAATTGACAGTAATGTTACTATTCAAGAATATAGTTATTTGATTAATATTATAAAACTATGAGTATGGATCATGATTTCAATGAAAATTAATATCATTATATTATTATTAAGTCATCACTCATGCATTACCCTGATTTTTTATTTACATCCTTTATAAAAAGCTTACATATATATTTTCTATACATCACATTTATTATATACCATACTACAAGTAAATCATTAAAATAGGTAAATAAATTTTAAGGCCAGGTCTATGATGCTGTCTGTATTACTGAAGTGAGGTAATGAAATGAGCATACTTCAATTAATTATAATAAAGTGAACAACCAATAAAATCATTGATTTAAAAAAGTCATTTTTCTTCCTTAGTTGTGGTTTTGCAGTTGAATGTTCTAGAAAATTGTTCCAGTTCTTCAGTTCCTACTTCTTGACACAGTCCAAAGATAATTCAAAATAAGATGTTTAGGCAAATTTTGCAAACGTCGTTAGAATGAATCCTAATCATTGCAAAAGTCTTTTTGTTTTATGTAGCTTTACATTTGTCAAATCTTTCTAATTGACCACTGAGGATATTTTACATGCTCCAGTGAAAAAAATAATACTGATTGCTTGGTAATTTTATTATATAACTGATGTGTACAAAGCTATTTTAAAATTAAAGTATCAAAATTTGTTCTTTACATTACCTCCTTTGATTAAAAAACAACAGTAACAACAGCAACCTAAATCAGGTTCATGTTAAGCAAGAAAAATGATCTGAGATATATTTTGTTGTGTTAATAGAGATAAGAACTTCTGGGGCTCATCATAACACTGAGATGCTTGGAAGTCAGAAAATGGAATTGCTCAGGAATTGGAGGAATAAATGCTAATTGATAAGATGTTCTGATATGAGCATCATGTGTTTTAAGTATTTTAGGAAGTTATTAAAAATATGCCTTTAGAACTCCAGAAGGGCAGAGAGAGATTTTTAAACAAAGAAGATCAGGATACTGTGATTTTTATTCCAAACTCTGAAATTATTTAAGTAGGACAGGTGGTATTTATTAACAGTATTGAGTAATTTTCTGTTTTATCCACAGCTTGGAACCCAGTATTTATATTAGATAAAATATATCACTTGCTAGTGGTCGTGATGCTCCTCTCTTTTGCATTGTGGAAGCACACTTAACTTCTTAGCTTTCAGGGAATATTTTGTTTATTACATACTGGAAATAACACTCAAAGACTGTGCTGGAGAAATAATTTTAACAGTTCTGCATCTTAATCAACTGATGATCATCTTGCAATTTTCCCTATACTCCTTATAAAATAGTTTTATGGCCAAATATAAAATATGTTCCACTTGTCTACATTTGTTCCAGTTTAAAAAAAATAATCTCTTTTGAGATATTAAATCAAATAGAAGTCATTATTCTTGTTGCCTACCTTACAAAACTACAACTTAAGGCATTTGCTGCTCCACAAGTACTTCCTCCAGTGGTTGATTTAAGACCAAGTATTTTTACTGTCTTTATAGAAATTCATAAATCTTCATTCTATGAGTAGACTACAGTGATCAAAGCCATTAATGGCAGATCATTTGAGAATTGAAATGTGTGTGACTCATCAAAATTTCCGGCCAAATTCCCCACTGAATTATTTGCATAATCATGCTGACTATAATAATTTCTGGCATCTGCGTCTTTGTCATTGTTCCTCAAGAAAAATCCGTAGTCCATGCCCTAGTCATCTTTAATCTGTACTGTTGCAATCTACTGCTCCCTGCTATTCATCCCTGGACAATTACCTTTGAGTTAGTCCTGCATGGTCCTCCCAAGAAATCTTTTTTTCTTACCATCACAAACATCTGTATATCCTTCCTTTTAAATTTATTCTACAGTTATTTCCCCCACTGCACTTTACCCTGGGACAATGAAAATCAGCTTCTTTTTCTTATGTGTTTGATCACTACCACTCTGAATTATTTAACTTTTTAAACACTTTTATGAATTTTGGATTCATGAAAGTATTGTTGGATTATGGATACATAGGTAGATAGAAAGATAGATAGATTCTTATTTATTCAAACAATTGTTTATCCTTCTCTTTTCACATTATCGTATGAAGATATTTGCTTCAAAAGCAGTCTTTTTGATTTCTCCCCTTCTCTCCAAGGCCAGTGAAATTAAAAAGAAAGATTGTTTATCATTATATTGTTTTCCTAATCTTACTCTTCCCTTTATGTTCTAGGTTAGACTAATGATTATCAAACTGAAAAATGTGTTAAAATTGAAATTCTGGAGGCCCATATACCAGAGATTTTCATTAAGCAGCTTGGAGCTGTGGCCAGAAATCTGCATTTTAACAAAATGAGCCTGATGCAAGTACTTCACAAATCACACTTCAAGAGATATTTGAGATAAATTATTATGTTCCCACAGATTTTGTTCTTATACCAAATATTGTTCAATCACTAAAAAAAAATTTAGGATAGGAATAATAGTATGTATGTCCAGCAAGACTGTTCACAAGGTTAAATGACATTGGTAGAAATTCTTAACATAGTACCTGAAAGTAACTGAGTGGATTTTGTTTGGGGTAACTAATTCTCATCTGAATGTTACTATATGAAATGCTTGGATAGTTAACTTATTGTGTTCTTTAACAGTGTGTGCAATTATTGTATAGTTACAATATTCTATATTTCAATTGTAATTTTCTGTAACAGGGGGAGTACCTTTGTGTAAAGGCAATAGTGTAGCATATATTACTAGGAAACACAGTAAATATTTTTGGACTATCAAAATAAGTTTGGCATATATAAGGGAATAAATATATAATATTTAAAAAGAAACAGTTTTTACAATACAAGCATAAATATAAGACATACAAACTGTCCAAAACAATGAGAACTCTGAAGTAGCAGAGAGATTTTACAAAAGGAATTGAAATCAGATATAAAATACTGAAAGTGTATTAAAATCTTAGGTATTGTCTTTCACTGTAATAATGATCAACTTACATGGACTACTCATGTCATTCTGTGGAAATGTCATCTGGAGTCACTTGCTTTGGGAGGACTTCAAAATAAAATAATGAGATTAATATCTGCTCCCTCTTTTCATCAAATTTAAAGGTCATGGGACTCTTCTGACCAAAGTGGAATTCAAAGGTAAACCTTAAAGCAATTTGAAATTGAATTTCTCCTCTTATATGCTAGGCTGCCATTATTAACCATGATGATGGAGACATTCAGAATGAAAAATCTTTTAATATACCCTTTTCTTTCTACACACAGGGAAAAAAAATATGGCACAAGGGATTAAAGGAGGCTTAGAAAACTTGTGCAGAGTGCCATGCATGTTTCGGTGCTCCAAAAATCTCATTCAATAAAAATAAAAATATGACTACATTTTGTGCATCAGATTTATAAAACAGTATTTTCATACAGTGATGAAAATTCAAACATTAAAAGTCAGTTGCAAATTTTTTTTTCTGATTAATTCTGAACATTTCACTCTTTTGGTGGAAGAACATGACTACATTTGCATGGCATTCTTAACTTTAAAGCTTTACACCCTACGTAGCTCCCAGAACTTTTTTGCCCCCCTCTTCTTGCAGACTGCTGTATTGCAATATGCAAAAAGTTTGATTGCATTTGGAAAGGATATTTATATATTAATTCACCAGTTTGTTAACTTGACTTTGAAACATTTTTTCATCTGTTATTGTTTCCTAATTTTCTGAGATAAAATTATTTCATATATACATAAAGATTTATAATTTTTTTTAACATGTTTCAAAAATTTTCTATCCTACCTTTGATATAAAATTTTGAATGAAGTTCAATTAACATTTGCTCAACTTTGTGCCAGGTCCTAGGATAAGTGTTTTCATATGAAAAATATTCTTATTCAGCTTCTATAATAACCCATGAGTTGGAATTATTCATCTTATGAAATGGAGAAGTGTGTGTTCAAAAGATTTTCCTGAAAAATCATAGCTAATAAGAGGTAAAAATAAAATGTGGAGTCATTATGATCCTTCTAATTCAACGCAGTAGTAGGAAAAATGCTTTTCCTTACTCCCTCATGCCCAAGAGAGTACAGTCACTTAATAAGAAAGTAGAAATATTATCTGAACAAAGGAAAATCAGTGCATTTTCTGAGTAGTAAAATTGTTAAAATTACCACACCGGCTCAGACCTGTGGTCAGTAATGCCTGATATTCTGTCTCTGGCAGTGACAGTGAGGGTGTTAATATCCTTCTTGATACCAACTTCACATTTTTGTGTTGATTCCAAAATACTGTACATGTGTTTAAAACACCTTTAAAGATACAAGATCCATTAATTATAAATTCATCTATATTATTACTCAGTACAATTTTGAACTTCCACAACAATTCACTCTATATTTCATTCATTTGGTAGATATATATATGTGTGTGTATATATATATACACACACATATATATATACACACACACACAGTTTTGTACCACAATTTCTATTTATTTAGCACTATTCTCTATCAAAATTTGACTGTTATTTCTAACATAGAAATAGCTAGGTATTACCCTGCTTTGTTTTCTTCAAAAAGCTTAAGTTAGTATCTTAAATTTTTGTTTGTTGTAATAAGTATAATTGGTTCAACTCTATAATTATATATTATAATGCCTAGTTTTAAAATATTACATTAAATCATTGTGTTAGCTAGTATTGATAAAATTAGTGAGACAAAGCTAATCTTACTTTAATATTAAGGACATTTCGTCAGAAAGAGTTTTTGATTTCTGAGAAGGGTTAATGTGATGAAGTAAAATAATAATGAGATGTTCAATAAACTCTGACCAAAAATTATTTTAGGAAAAGTAAAAATTAATGAGAAATTTCAGTTGAAGAAGTGACCATGAAAGAAATAAAATTAACAAAGTGCATTATTTAAAGTGATAATTTTAAGAAGGAGAAATATAAAAGAAAAGATAAAATCTAGTTTGTCAAGAAGTTATCCATAAAAGGAAGTTTGTTAAGATTGGCTGGTTTAAGTTAGAAATGTTTAAACACAAAATTCTATGCAGGCCACCTGAGCAGAAATGGCCACTAAAGTGTGAAATGATGACTCAATAAATATTTTAAAAAGAACAAAATCTCTAGTAATGTAAAACTTTTATTATCTAGATATTTTCCAGGAAATTTTATTAAAAGCAGATCTGAAAGGCATAAAGTGTTTTTTTCAGAGTGAGTAGATGATTTCTACTTAAATTAATATGTTACATGCATCAACTCAAAAGGAAAAGGAACAATCATAAAATTAGTATTAAGTAATATGGTTGATAACATTGAAGACATAAATGTAGGGTATTACATTAGAAACGGTGGTTATAATTCTATAGCTGAAAGTGGGAAGAAAAGCAATGTATGCTGTAACACAAGTGGAAACTTCTGTCTACATGATGCCATGATGAATGACCAATTCCAAAACTGGCTTAAGAACATATCAAGCCATGGGGGCTGGGAGGTGGGGTTGGAAATCTCCATGCTTAGTGCCGTGCAGACAAAGTGACTAATCTTATACCTGAATATTTTATGTTTTAGCACAAAATAAGAGTATACAATAAGGAATTTTTCTACGAAAACCTAATGACTACCCTTCCTAGTTCATAGGGTTTCTGTGGCGCAACATGGTAAAATCTGAAACAAATTATAATGGCAATATCTGGAATAGTCAACTGCAGGTATTAAATACCGTTCAAGGCATATTAGTCCTATATAAATTTGGGGCAATGGTAGGGATATCAGAAAGTGTTAACAGAAGGTTTTGAGAGTGTGAATGTCTTTATAAGTGAGATATATAACTCTAATTCTCTAGAAAATATTTATTTTCAGTTGTAGTGCATAAATGCTGAGGTATTGATATTAGCTACTTTAATTTATAGTCTAAATCATTGGGAAATAATTCCTATATACAGATAGTCACCTCCTTTCTGATACTTCAGTATAGCATTTGTTCTAGTTACAAGATTTTTACATATCCACCAAAAGGTAACATCAAAGGTTTCTAGAAGCAAACATTTTTAATTGATAAAGGTACACTGTATTAGTATTGATACCACTTTCCCAATTACCACCATTCAGCCTTCCTCAAAATCTAGGACCTGCATTTCACAAGTTTTTAAAATTTTTTAAATTGTTTTAAAACAAAATAAGCAATCAAAAAAAGAGTAAATGAAAAAAATTGAACTGACTTGCTAAAATCAAGTGTCAGTATGAATTAACAAATTTGTCTACGCTGCATAAATGTCAATTAGTCATAAAACACTCACCAGATTTGTTCAACACTTATAGGAACATGTTGCAAACAGAAACATCTGAAGGCTTATGACAAAAGATGGCCATTAACACACATTTCTTTCCTAATCCAAGTATTATATTACTTCCCTGACTCAAGGTGAGAAGGTTTATGCAGGCAGTAGTCCAAAAATTGATTCAGGAAGTTTAGATAAATATCTTCAATAAATCTAAAAGGCTATAGAATATTACAGTAGTATTTTACATTATGGAGAATTGCCATTTGGGGGCAGTTATAAATACCTTTATATATTTGATCCACATACAATCATAAATATGGTACATTCTATTTTTGCATTTCTCTATTTATGTATGCATTTATAAATCTCTAAATATGCCTTTGCCTATGACCATGCTAGACTGATTACTTAAAGGTAGGGGTCATCTATTATTCATTTTTATATTTCTTCATTTCTTGAGCACATGGTCAGTATGTAGGTTTGGTCAATCAATATGTTTGTTTGTTAAAATGAATGAACGAATGCATGAAGGCATGGAGGATGCATGGCTGAACTCATATGAATACACATACATGTGTCATATCCCATTCTATGAAGAATATATAGCTCCATTCATAAGTACATGTTTTCAGCTAGTTACCAGTCATTTCTCACTGAAAAGAATATTGATCCACTATGAAAAACACTTAACATGTAAGAACCACAGTAATAGGCAAATATTTTCTTCCTTTCTTCTTCCCTCCCTCCCTCCCTCCCTCCCTTCCTTCATTAATCTTTTTATTAATTCTTCCTTTTATAAAATTAGATGATCACATTTTAGCAACTTGGACATGTAAAATTTTACTTATTCAATGTTGTAAATTGTGTGACACTTCTGTTCTTGTCCCACGATGCAGCTAACTAAGAAACGTTTATCTTCTTTCCCTGACAAAAATTCTAAAGGAGTTTGCCTGATGGGTAAATTGACATGGAAACCAGTTTTATATAAAAATCATACATACAAATATGTAGTTAAATGTAATTTAATTCAATTTAGTCATTTAAATAATTGTGTAAAATTAAAGTGCTGGTATGGTGTGACACAAATGGCATGTGTAAGTTTTGGAATTAGACAGAACTGTGCTGTAATCTAGTCTCCCCTCCTCACAAAGGATATATCTTCTAGCAATTCACCCACTTTGGTGGTTTAGTTTATAATACAAGGGAGAGCAATACTCCCACTTTTGTCACACATTTCCCACAGATCTAGCCTCTTATGCTTTAACCTTTGTTTTCCCCTTAATATTTTATATTTTATCTTTCTATTGTATGTTTTCCTTTTACTACCTCAAAATTTTTCTTCTTCCTTCTTTACTTTGTTTCTTTTTTCCTCCCTTTCTTCCTTCTATTCTTTTTCTTTTTCCTTTTTGCAAGGCAAGTTGATCATTATAAAAGTTGAAAAAAAATTAGGCTTCCTGAAAGATTAAATGATACAATGTATATAAAATTTACACACCCTCTAAATTAATTTAACTCAAGTGATAAATAATACTATGAATATTAAATTTAAAGCTTGCATATGGCACACCAATATCAATATAATTTTTCTTTGTATGCTGAGTGGAAGAAGTATTAGGCTAAAATTTCTGTACTCCTTTAACAAAAATGGCTTTCTTCTGCTACTATTCCAGTGTGAAAAAGAAGAAAATATTTCCTTAACTGACGATAATGTAAGGAATTTTTCATTTATTTTTTTACTCTTAAACCAGTGTTGCTGGTTAATCTATATTCCTCTGATCCTTTTCTTAAAATTGTATAAAGTTGGTTTGGAATTAAGTAGTAGGTTGGAGGTTTATTGATTTATTTATTTTTTGACTTGTTCCAGGATAGAACATGAGCAGGAAATAAATCTTCATTGTTAAAAGTATCTGAAATTTGTGCTTTTTCATAGCAGCAAAATCTGGGGAACGCAGTCTAATAGAGAGAAAAATAATGTAAATTGTTAAAGAGGTAACAAGTACACAAATGAAAATACTATGTAGTTATATTGTATTTGGTTTCTTTGGTTATTCTGATTTACTTGCTGATTATATTAAAGGCCAAGAACATGTCCCAGAATCAAGGGAAAATAAGGTGACTAACCAAAGATTCATAACAATAGCTGCCCATTGTGTAACTATGCAATAATTGTTCTCTGTTAGGCAGCGCCACCTGTACTCTCAAAGCACAAACTGGGCTTGAAACTTTAATAGAAAAATATATCTGTATTCCATGTTTTTCCCCATGACATGACTAGCATGGTGAAAGCTAGAACAAGCTACAACTTGTTACCTGGGATCATAAAGGATAGATATTGATGTGACAGATTTTCCTGGCCTTTACTGTTCCAAAAGACATGCACGTTTCACATTTTGTGCTTTGAAAATATGCCACGGGGCAGAAAACAAATAAGGGACATGCAATGCCCTGACTCTTGAAAAGTGCACAACACAGGCTGCTAAAGTTGAATTGATCAAAACCCCTGCTGAAAAGTTGTGATCTGTTTGAAATCACTCCTGACAGCTTCCTTGGGCTCTTCGCAAATGTTCTCTATGGGGCCACAGGGTCGCTGGTCCACAAGGAGGAGCGTTGCTCAGCCTGACAGCAGAGGCCTGAAGAGTAGAACGTGCCCTCTCCTTTCAGCAGAGCCAGTAGTTTGAAATACTTAGGCCTTAATTAGCTGTTGTAATATAGAAGAATAACTCCTACCTTTTAAAAATGTGTGACAGAAACGAAACTCACTATCTTCTTCCCCAAAACCCCAACAGAGGTCTCCCTAGTACCTGTACATTTCCTTATGTGTTTCTCACCCTAAGGACTTAGAAAACAATGCTAAACTTTTAAGAAAATAATTAGATGGAACAATCACAAAACCACAGAAAATGACTAATTTTCTGATCATTCGCTTAATAAATGTCCCTTTGGTACTTGTATATTCATTTTGCATCCCTCTGAGTTTTTAAAATCTGCTTTGAAAATGTTTCAAAAGCTAGTTCCTGTGTGTTTTCTGAGGTGTTTGAGGGTGGACCTGCTGCCCTTTTTTTCTCTCATATCCCTCATGGCACTTGAGCTTAGTTATGTAGTTCCCTTTTCAGTCACTATTACTATCACAATCATCACACTTTTAATCTTATTTATGCCATATTTTGCTTATTTTTAATAACGAGCACTTTTTAAGAACCCCACAGCTTATTTTTTGCCTCCAAACTCCCAGAAGCCCAAATTATGCCAAGTACTGATCATTTTATATATGGTCTATTAGAACAGTTTTAAGGTTCTACTTTTTAAAAAAGTGTTTACTATGTTGAAAACAATATTCTGGTTTTTTTTAAACAGGTATTACATTTCTTATTCCTCAAAATAATTTTAGGAAGTAGATGCTATCAGTATTTCCATATTAAGATGACAAATGAGGCAAAGAGAAGAAAAAGGAAACCAACAAAACAAACTGCAATTCCAAGATATAAGCTCTTCTATCTTTTGGCTCTTTTTTGTGCCCTGTTTACCAACAAATCACTTTTAAAAAGCCATTTCTTTAATTAAAAAATTTGTCTCCCTTTCCTTTGTAAATTGGGATTCATTTTAAAATCTGTTTTTTCAAACCCAGGGCTTCTTATTCCAGCAGAGCACCATGACATCAAGACCTTTTTAAAACACACACATGATTGAGATAGTTCATATGTCAAATGTTATTAATGTTCCGCTACTGCTTATGAACTTATGGAATAAATTTCAAATTCCTAGCTAAGCATACTATGTTCCTCAGAACTATTTCAGTGTATAACGTTATTGTCTAATACTCCCCCAGAAGCACCATTTATCTTACACCACTCACATCCCCAGAGCACCTGCCACATTCCTTTTTGTCTCATCTCTTTCCTCAAATAGATCAAAGTCCCTCAAGGGCAGGGGCTACAACTTACTTTCCTCTATTTCATTCTTTTTTCTTTCTTTTCTTTCTTTTTTTTTTTTTTGAGAGAGAAAAATTACCAGAGTAAAAACAACAAAAAGTCAAGGAGAAGAGAGAACAAAAATTAATATAATTAAGTTTTACTAATAAGTTAATATGGGTAAGTTAAAAGCCTATTTAGTTCCTTTTGTAGAGAGATATTTAACCTCAGTTCCAGAACGCTCAGGAAACTTCCTGTGGTAGTTTTAGAAGATATCATAAAGATGAGAAAGAGAACCAAAAATCATAATGAAATGAATCACTTTTAACTTTTTTTCTGACTCTTGCAGTTTTTGAAAATGTATTAATGAAGTAAGAAGTGGTATTACAATGATGATAGAAGGATTCTTATATCACAGGCTGTCAGATTTCACAATACAATGCAGGCACTAGGACAGTATTTTTTAGCAACATTAGTTAAGCACATATTACACACAGAATGCATGCTAGCTGCTGAGGCAAAACAGATAAATCAGATACAACCTCTTCTTTAAAGGAATTCACAACCTGCCAGAGAGAAATAGACATGTACATTTAGAAGGGCCAAGGAGTAAAACAAGCAGCATTCCCAAGCCAGTTTCATAGAAATATGCTCCATGTCAAAAGGCCACACAGAGATGAGAAGTCAATTCTAGCCATACAATATGGAATATCATAGGGTAATATGAAAAATGTAACCACACACTCATGAAGATGATCAGAGAAAGGAAAACTGCCCCCCCCCCAAAAAAGAGGAAAAAACACACACAAAAACCAGAGAGCAAACAAAACAAAACAAAACATATGCCCAGGGCTTCCCTAGTGGTGCAGTGGTTGAGAGTCCACCTGCTGATGCAGGGGACACGGGTTCGTGCCCCGGTCTGGGAAGATCCCACATGCCGCGGAGCGGCTAGGCCCGTGAGCCATGGCCACTGAGCCTTCACGTCCGGAGCCTGTGCTCCGCAACGGGAGAGGCCACAACAGTGAGAGACCTGCGTACCACAAAAAAACAAAAACAAAAACAAAAAAAAACCAGATGCCCAAATAAATATAACCAAACCAAAAAAACAAAAAAAGGAAAAAATCCAGAAAAAAGGGGAAAACAAATAATAGATTGGGGAAAAATGCTCACAGAAAGTTATTTTTAGCTTCTGCTTGAAATGAAGAAGCAAAACATAAAAAACTAACAGTGTTAAATTGTTTTTGACCACACAGAGAATTGGTCCTGCTATGGGCAAGAAGCAATAATATATATAGTAAGAAATGTCTTGGAATTTTGCCATACTGCTATTTTCAAAACAGTGTGGGCCTGAATTGGTATGATTTCAAAACCAGTGTAATATCAGAGTTAGATCTTTTTGGTTCTCCCTTTTCAGGTGATAAAAAATAATTTTAAACTTGTTTTTTTCTTTTCTTTTTGAAAAAGAAGGTGAATTATACAGAAAATTGATTTTAAAGGAAATATTCCCCAAATTCCACCAATAATGGTCATTAATCTTTTTTTTTTTTTTTTTTTTTTGCGGTATGCGGGCCTCTCACTGTTGTGGCCTCCCCCGTTGCGGAGCACAGGCTCCAGACGCGCAGGCTCAGCGGCCATGGCTCACGGGCCCAGCCGCTCCGCGGCATATGGGATCCTCCCAGACCGGGGCACGAACCCGTATCCCCTGCATCGGCAGGCGGACTCTCAACCACTTGCGCCACCAGGGAGGCCCGGTCATTAATCTTTAAGCTTCACAAGTCAAACAGTTTTGTCTGTTCACTGATAAAAACTTCAGTGCCTAGGTTGTTTTCTGGTATATAGTAGGTATTCAATAAAAATTTGCTGATAAATTAATATGGGAAGAAAAAAATCACCAGTATTTTTGTTATCTAAATGGACAAAAATATGAAGAAACCAGGGGACAGACACTTAGGTCTCTAGTTCTTATAGATTGTGGATCTATTGATACTAGACTAGGGGTTGATAATAAGAAATAGGTGGAAAAGATTATTACCTCTCTTGAAGTTAGGCATAAATAAGCTATTTATATAACCTGATAAATTGTGGTACATTATTTTAAAGTATCAGGAAAATAGACCATCGTATCACAGAGAAAAATTAAATACAAATATTTAATTGTGACCCAGGAATTTTATGATTAGCCCTTCAGTTACTCCATAGTTTTAATAATAAAGGCTTTGTTATCTTCAATTCTGCTACTAATGGGAATCTTTGTTTTCTCAGTGTCTTTATAGATATTTTAGAGGAATTTTGAGAGAATTGGTATCTGGGGTTGTGACTCTGACCCAATTTATTAAAAATTACTAAAATTCAAATGGGACTCTGATTAAATACATCATACTTTATAGTTTTATAGTATATTAGTGAACAATTAGTCTAAACCCATCACCTTATGGACAAGGAAAATGTGACACAAAGAGACAATGTAACTTGCCCCAAATCATTGCTAGTTTGATTAATAAAGTCTATATTTTCACACTGAATATTACTTCTTCTGGGTGTTGATACTAGAAAACTAATGAGATAAGCACACTGATATTTAAAGACAGAAGTTTTTATCCTAGGAAAAATTAATTTTAAAACGGAACAAAACAGAAACTAATAAAAAAATCCTAATTATTGAATGACAGCTGGTGCATTAAATAAAATAGGAAAAGTCAAGACAATAGAACACTCAGTAACCTTAAGAATAAAAGCATCTAGTTATGTAGATTGACATGGAATGATGTTCATAATGTATTGCAAAGTAAATAAACTGGAAAGAGTGCCTATTACATGATTTCATTTTAGTATATAATATTCTGCAAATGTATATTTGCATAAAGAAACAGAATGAATAGAAACCAAAGTAATAGTAGTTTGAGATAAAAGTGTCAGCAGGTTTGATTTCTTCTGAGGCCTCTCTCTTTGGCTTACGACCATCTTCTTCCTATATATCTTCACATGGTCTTCCCCTGTGTGTGCTGTATCCAAATCTCCCCTTCTTATAAGGACACCAGTCACACTGGATTGGGGCCCACCCTAATGATCCCCATTTTAAACTTATTCATCTCTTTAAAGACCCTATCTCCAAATACAGTCCCATTCTGAGGTATTGGGAGATAGGGCTTCAACATATGAATTTTGAACACAATTCATCTCAAAATACTGACAAAAAAGCAAAATTCACATACACACATATAGATGTATCACTTGTGTGTATAAATTAATTTTATGTCAACTTGACTGGCCTAAGGGATGCCCAGATAGCTGGCAAAACATTATTTCTGGGTGTGTCTATGAGGGTGTCTCTGGGAAGAAATAAGTGTTTGAATTAGACTGAGTAAAGAAGACCACTCTCAACAGTGAGGGTGGGCATCATCCAATCTGCTGAGGGTCTGAATAGAACAAAAAGGCAGAGGAAGGGCACATTTGCTCTCTCTGCTTGAGCTCGGACATCCATCATCTCTTGCCCTTGAACATTAATGCTCCTGGTTTTTAGTTCTTTGAACTTAGACTGTGATGTACACCATCATTTCCCAGGTTCTCAGGTCTTTAGATATGCACTGAATTACACCACCAGCTTTCCCTGTTCTCCAGCTTGCAGACAGTAGATCCTGGGATTTCTTGATCTCCATAATTGGGTGAGTCAATTCCTATAATAAATGTCTCTCTCACCCCATTTATATATATAATATATATGATATATGATACATATGGTATATATCCTATTGCTTCTTCTTATCTGGAGAACCCTGAATATTTGATTCTTCTCTTTTAAAACACTTCAGTTAAGTCCAAGTCAATTAATATTTACTATTCACTTGCCACGTGCTCTATACAAAGAGATAATCCTGTGTTGAGACTAGTGGGATAATAAGAGTAAAGTGGAAAAAGGCAGGAGAGACATTTGGGTCCAGTGAGCTATTTAATCAAAAACATCTAGGTGTGGAATTGTCCCATGGCTATGTGGTGAGGCTGTGTATGTGCCTGTGTCCACAGTGGTAGGAGAAGTAGTGTAGCTACAAGCATTTCTTTACTACTGGAGGGTGAAATGTGCTGTGGGTATTGCTGGGAGATAATACTGTGGAGGTTGGTCTATGTTTCTAAAAAAAACTTAAATTCAATATAAATGAAAGTCTTATGTTAGGGAGAAATTTTAGAAGTAGGAAGACATAGTTAAGTTGTTATTGAGTTCACAGGATTAATCATTTCTATATCTCACAACAAAAGTTGTTTAACAATATGAACATTGTCAAAATAACACATATTAATATTTTAAAGTTTGGCTTTAACATTGTTCAATATACCTTCTTTAATAAATGTCAAAACTCTCTCCAAATAAACATAAAAAAGCCTTTAGATTTTCATTTTTTCTCAGCTTTTCTTTGGAGCTTTCTTTTCTTCCGCACATAGTAATAAGTGAAAAGGGCTATCAAGAGACAAAAGTGAAGGCTTTCAAAGAACAAATCTATTCCTTACATTGAAAGATAAGGTAATAAAATTTCTATGTGGAAAAAACTGTCAACCTCATAGATCTGAATACTTTGTAGACTTTCCAAATGTGTGTAAGTTCTGCACAATTCAATAGTTTTTTACTCTACAAAAAAAGAAAAACGTAGTACCAACAAAGCTAAAGCAAGTACTATATCTTACTTCTTAAAGCAATTTTTGTTTCCTGTAAAGGCGCTTAGATGAAATAGTGCATACTAGCTTTTCATCAAAGATACATGACCACTACCAATTGACATCTGAAGCTAAAATCGGTGTTTCCAAAAATTTCCACTTACGAGGAGAATCAACCACTAGAAAGAGATTCTGAGGGCTTAATATTCTCTTAGCTGAACAATTTTTGTATTCTACATGATCATAGACACTTCATACTAAATTTATTTTTATTTATTTACATTTTAGTACCAAATGAATTATAAGTATCCTATGTAAAACTAGGAAATTTTCCATATTCTGGAAATTTTAACTCTAAGAAACATGAGCATAATATCTATGTCTGAACCATCTATCCTTCATAGTTACTTAACAATGGGCCCTTAATAAATAGTGAAAGAATGATCCTCTTGAAACTTATGTCTTTCTTATTGTAAAAATATTTTCCCTTAGATCCCACTTCCCCTTGAAGTTACAATTGTTCTTCCTTCATTTAATCCACAGCCAAACAGTCAGAAAGGAATCTAAAGTCTTCTCTACTTTCTTACCTTTCACTTTTCCAACTATAATCTGGTTGCTGTCATACAGCACTTTCAAAACATCTCTCATAATGGCCATCTAATTGCAAAATTCAATAAACCACTTAGAATTCTTATCCTCTTTGAACTATCTGGAGTTGATATTCTTGGACATGCTCTACTCCTTTGACTTGGAGGAAACTACGCCTTGACAAGTCCCCTCCAAATTCTATTTCTTCTCATTTTTTTGTTGATTCTTCCAAAATACAGTATTAAACATTGGTGTCTCCTAGAATTCCATCCTTAATTCTCCAATCTTCTTTCTATAAACCCACTCTTGTGTCATGCATAAAATGTACCTCACAAACTGGCCCCAACACATCTCTTTAATCTCCCCCCACCCCCCCCATTATATCACATAGCCTGTGTTCTATTCTCAACAACGTTCATCTTCTACTTTCAGACCTATTCTCTCACTGTGCTATTCCTCTTTCAAGAAAGGTATTCAGCCATTTCCCTCTGTAAAATAACTAAACTTTTTTTTCAAAATACTGTTAAAATATCACTTCATCTGTAAAACCTTTCTCTCTCCCACTAATAATCATTAACTGATCTCTATTCAGTTGTTTTCCCACAACACTTTGGTCATATTTCAGTATAGCAATTATCAAATGGTATTTTAACTTTTAAAATCCATTCATCTACCCAAAATGAATCTTAAGCTCTTTAAAAGTAAAAACCTTATTGGAGTTAGTCAGCACAAAGAAAGCAGTATGGAATAAGAGTTATAACCAGGGCAAGGACTTTAGAATCAAACAGGTATTTGCTAAATCAGTTTTAGCTGTTATTAATTCTTCTGAATATACACAGGGCCTCACTCATCATAGATTATCAATACATATTTGATGAATGAATTAATGAGTGAATAACAGAATATCATTATCTCTTCTACGATTCTTTCATGGCTTAAATGATTTGAGGAATTTAGTAAGCATTACTCCTGCCATCAGAATAAATTTTAGGGTGTAGAAAACCAAAGCACAGGCAAAATTTCCGTTAAGCCCAAAGCAGATAGAAATAAAGATACACAAAAGTAAAAGGTGTTTGCTCTGAACCTCTCCGATTAATGTATTTTTCCCGGCTGATTTTAATCCGAGGCTGATTATACCTTACAAGGTCAGGTGCCTCTGATGATACATGGTAAGAGTGAAAAGTGGAACAGAACATTACTGTGGACTGTTATGCCCACAAGAAATATTCATTCTGGTGACACAAGGGCATTTTACAGACAGGTCATGTTCCTGAGACCTATTATGGAGGGGGGTGGTGCTGAAATGTCATGTATACTTTGCCTGGGAATTGTGAGAAAGGGACAAGAAATACAGAGACTGGGCCCCACAGCAGGCATTACCAGGGTCCTAAAAATGAGCTAACATAAGTACCTAGATCAAAGTTTGGCCAAGGATCACCCTGACCTTACTAACACTGAACTAACCATGAATCCATCATTTTTCACCTGAAGTGCTGCCAGACCTTTTGGTGTGGGATCGCTGCAGCTGATCTCCAGGCCTTTCTTCCACATGCCACTAAGTGTCACCTTCGAAAGCAAACTCCTTCAGCTCTGCCTCAAATCACTTTGGCTACACATTCTTTTCAGGATCCTATGGAATCCCCTAACTTTGGCATAAATCGGGTTCCAATTTATCTTCCCAGTTTTAACTCCTCACCCCCCTCCCCAACTCTCCAGTCACCCATCATTCTAGCTGTATTAAACCACTCATAGTTCCCCAGAGAGGCCACTAAGTCTCACATCCGTGTCTCTGCTTATGTTATTCTTTCTTTTCAGAATGTTCTTCCCGATGTCACTGAACTACCTGAACTACATGGATAACACGAGGTTGCCTTTTCTGTAAAGTCTTCCGTGTATTCCTATCTCCCATTCTAAACAAATCACCTGCCCTGTTAAAACTCCACTGCCCTCTCTTTTTTCGTGTGTTCACACCTGAATTAATACAGGTTAATTAGTTGCTTATGAATTTCTAAACCCACTAATTCGTGAGCTCCTTGACGTTTGGGTTAAATTTCATTCATCTTCACTTGTCTAGCATTTAGCACTCTTTCAGGGTCTTATAAATATTTGCCGAATGACTGGAGGAATTTAGGTTGGAGGCAAGGCAGAGGTAAGACTAAAGAAGGGTCCCCTCTCTGTCTTCAGCTGCATAAGGCACTAAACCTGAGTATGAACTAAGAAGTGAATCAATTTCTTAACAGGTCAGTTTATATACACTTTATAAACTGATATTTAAAGAAGTATTTCTGGATTATTTTATGTAGGAACATTGGTTTAACATATTCAAATATCTTTTAGAAAAAAGAAAGAATATCAAGTTTTTCCTGTGTGATTATTTTAATCACTTCCCATATTTTTACAATCATTGTGTAAAGAATGACATTTTCTTGAATAACAAAATAGATCATTATGAACAAAACTGTAGAGTTTTGGAAATGAAATATCTGAATTTTAATATAATTGTGCGTTAAAACCATTACTAAATACTCTGAGACACCACCATGAGCTATTATTGGGTGCCAATCAGGGTTTCTGTTTATGACATGGAGTATTAAGGAGGATGTCAGATATGATCCATCTCTAAAGCTCAAGTGCAAGATGCAAAAATAACTTCCATTGTTATGAAGGTTGATAGCTACCCCAAAGGTGGTCCCTGAGATTTCACAGAGGAAAAGAATGTATTTGTTATGAACAAATTGAATCAAGAAAGAATGATTTGAAATGAAGTTTCTGGAATATTTTAGCATATACCTATTTCTTCTGTAAAGAAGTCTTACTGATCTAAGGTAAGACAGTTCCACTGAAACCTTGGGAGCCAAAATAATGTGTTTTATCAGTACTTGAAATGAAAAGTCAGTTATTAAATAAAATACACTATTCCAATTATAGTATCCAGTATAGTAATAAAGTCTAAAAACACCTGCTTCTGTCCTCTAATTAAAAGCCACTGTTCTAGCAAATGTATTTTTATGAGACAGTTCCACGAGCTTTTTCATTCCCTCCATTATATTTCTAGAAAATCTAGAACTGTGGTGCATACACTTGTCGGCGAGCAAAGCAAAGGTTAAGTGTGTATGACACAGATGAGCCCCAAGATTAAGTATACACTGTGAAAAGCATGTGGATGTTCATGATTTAAACCAATGAACTGTGGCCTGAAATGATGTCACACAAAGCTTAGCGGTAAGTGGAAGGTTAAACCTACTTGCATCTCGGCTCATTAAACGCAGTTAAAGTGCAAATCCCCTCATTCTGACAGTAGTGATCACAAGGGTTCTCTTTCTGGTCACAGCGCTGACTTTTAAACCCAACAGAGCATCTGCAGAATTTCAGTAAAATACAGCTAAATAAAGCATCTGACTTTTTTTTTTTTCAAATTCATTTCATACAGAAATAGTAACAAATGAACAAAATTTTTCTCAGGTATGCTCACTTATTTCTTATATACACACTCATCATAGGCTATTCTGACAAGGTGGGGAACAGAATGCAGATGTGGATCATATGTGGGCATCATCCTTCTGGTCAAGCAGTGATAAAAGAAAACTCAAAATAGAGATCACATAGGCTGAATGGTCTTATTTCAAGCTTTCCATTATGGACAATCAGGTATTTAAAAAGGGAATATATTAAATTCCAGATTTTCTCAGGAGCAGAGAATCTACAATACTTTCCAAACATTTAGAAACCCAGATTCAAGGTAATGTATTTCAAAATAGACAAGGGCTTAATAGGTTTACATAATACAACACTCAAAACCTGATACAAAAATCAAATAGTATTATACTTTTGAAAAGATACTTTACATACTTTGAAAAGAATGGCCCTAAGTACCAAAGTATTTATAAATATGATTATGTCTGGGTTTCACATATCTATTGTAAATAAGGTCAATTAAATTAGAACAATTTTTACTGGGCTTTCCAAGTTCAAAGATCTCTGAATGTTTGAAATGGGTATGATGCTAAGAAGTGAATGAGCTTTTCCATATGAAATCACTAGCAAATTGATGAGGGAGGAGATTCTGTAGTACATGAGCCAATGAGGAACAATACTTGATCAGAGATGTCCACGAAACATTCATTTAAAATATGTTACACCAAGAAAGGAGAACAATAGAGCAGGGATTCCATGTACATCTAAAGTTGTTATCATAAAATGCCCACAATGTTATAAAATACTCACAGACACACAGGTACATTTGTCTCTGGGTCCAGCTGGCACGTGCCACCATTGTAACAGTAGCCATCACATAGCTGGCAGCTAGAGGCAATCTTTCCATTAGTGCAGCTGCAGCAACAAAGAAAAAAAAACCTCATTGTTTCTGGCATGATTATTGTTGAGAGCTGACACAAATTCTCTAAAGATGAGAATATTCATCATAGAAGACTAATGCAGAGGCTGGCTAAAAGTAGGTTTTCAGAAAGAGAGACTTGCTGGAGGCAAAGATGTTTTTTAATAGAATGATGACAAATAAAATTTTTCTTTTGGAAATTTTCAACCCATTCATTTAATATAAAAATTTAATATAGCTAGATATAGGTGTGAAAAAATATACTCTAGTGTCTATCACTTACACTTCAGGGAGACATTAGCATCAGTATCTTATTCCCTTTTCATATTACCAGAGTTTGGTGACATCTTTATTATTTATAAACCACATTATCAAATACTCTGGAAGCAAATGCTTCAGCTATTCCTTCTAAACTGGAAAGTCTGGTCCAAAGAACTGTCATGAGTTTTAGACTCCACATTTTGTACGAAAGCATAGAACTATTCTGTAGTCACTTTTACCCCACTGTTTCTCCCTGAATATGTACTATAATTAGTGTCAAACTCTTTTTATTCTAAAGGAAAAAATGTAACAGTTCATTGCAAAAATAAACAGTAATATTATAGGAACAATATGCAATATGGCAACAAAGTAATGAGGTAGGCTTTCTTGGAAAATTTTTGGAAATGCTTCTAATTTATAGTACATTACCTGTCTGGGATAAGAATAAGCACTGTGGCTATTGCTACATGGGAAAAACAAGCATAATGATAAGAGGAAAATTACAGAAATTTCTTACTTGCCATGTTATATTTTAAAATAAATAAATGAATAAATAAATACTATTAGATCGGACATTGAAAATTGTTGGTGGAACAGAGAAAAGTACATTGACATTCCAAATTATTGAGGGAAACTCTTCTATGAGAAGTATGGTAATAGAATCATACAAGCCTTGGCCCAGATCAGAATTACAACGGATCATGTCAATATTCCGATTATGAGATCACGTTAGTACTAAGTGCTATGAAGTAATCAATGGTATCACAATAAATCTGGACATAACCTTGATAAAGAAATCAAGCTGCAATGTTATTGATCGATCACTTTGTTCCTCTTTATGGTGGGTACCTATTGCAGTCCATCCATCAAAGAGTAATTCTCAATGATAGGTTAGATATTTGAAATAACTGGTTAGCAATCCCATAGTTTATTTATTCTGTGCATATTTATTTGGCCTCTTGTGGGTGGTAGGGCTGCTGGAAATGCACTGAACTGCTTACACTTTCTCAGAAGTTTAATTTAAAGATTTTTTTTAAGAACCTGGATTTAAAAATCACATTTCTTAGAAGCAGTGAGTCAATTACGTACCAGATATGAAATGGAGACACGTGAAAGTGGAACTAAACATGGGGAAGATGGTAGTGGTTTAAAGTTTCCAAGATTTAACAAAGAATATCACATTCTTTATAATCTATAGAGCCATACGAATATGGATGCAAAGTGAGTCAAGTACATATTTAATGGTAGTGGTGTCTGATATGTTAAATGGATCTGGGAGACTTTTCCTTGCTCTTCTCGCCCAGCCTCCTTGAAAATCGAAGAGCAGAAAGTTATAGTTTCATGTTCAATTAAAGGGACAACATCGGGTTTCCCTGGTGGCGCAGTGGTTGAGAGTCCGCCTGCCGATGCAGGGGACACGGGTTCGTGCCCCAGTTTGGGAAGATCCCACATGCCGCGGAGCAGCTGGGTCCCTGCGCCATGGCCGCTGAGCCTGCGCATCCGGAGCCTGTGCTCCGCAACGGGAGAGGCCACAGCAGTGAGGAGCCCGCATACCACAAAAAAAAAAAAAAAAAAAAAAAGGGACAACATCAAAGAGAAAAATTAGCTCATAATACGTTGAAGAATTTTCCACAAAAAGATAACTATACACCAAATATCATCTTTTAAAAGAGAAAAATATTATAATTATTGATTGCTTTTAAACTTCTGCTTCCAAGAGTTATAAGAGATGTTGCCCTGTTCTCCTTCTAAAGCTTTTGTTTGAATCCTAAACTTTAGACAGAACTTTGTAGATATTTCAAATGTGAAATACAAGTTATCCAAATCATTGTAATACATCAAAGAGCACAACTTATATTTTAATGTAGGTTTTCATCATAATTTCATTTCTTAGAAATGTTACATGTGCGTGCATGCAGACACACTTTGTAATTAGCAATTGTCCAGTAAAGAGAAAGAATTCTCATAACAATTTGACATAACAATGGTATTATTTAGGCTATTCAAAATTATGAGAAAGACTTTCTTCAACAGTATTTACTGAGGAAGAGAGAAAAATACACAATTAGATCTGTTTCAAAGATTATACTCATTATAATTGACAGAGCATCTATTCTTTACTGTAGTTGACAGCTCATAGGCTGTGCATTAGAAATACATGACTCTTTGGAATTGCAAGTATACAGGCAGCTTGAATTTTCTCATTTCAGTAAAAAAATACTTAACTCAGTTGTGATTTTGCTTTAGTATCAGTTCTTTACCCATGAAATAGAAATCCCAACATCGCTGCAAGCTTTAGTTAATGCTAAGATGAAAAGTATCACAGAAATGAAAACAAACTTATCTAAAAGTTTCAAAATACCCAAAGAGTCCTGTTTGTACTATCATGTTCATATGTTATTATAGCCTATCTGATAAATCAAATATTATACTCTTATCTTTAAACTTCCACTATCAACTCACTGCTAGCAACTATTATTTATCCATTCTTACATATAGTTTTCCAGAAAGATCTTTTAAGAGTCAAGAACTATAATGTTGGACCTTCAAAAGCCTACTCAGGCTATGAGGTTCTAGTGTTTCTAGGTTGGTGAAGCCAGTATTCTCTGTAAAGGAGGCAGTACCGAGGGTCCTAAGAGTTCAGCCCTTCATTCCTCACACGGAACTGCCCTGTGTGATGGAAACAGGGTGTGTGTCTCTGCATGAGCTTCTCCAAAATAAACTGGGTTGCAAACTATGGCTCATAGCCTTTCTTATACGATGGTCCAAGATTCCCTGTGTGACTGGGATGGGGCTGTGAAGAAGATTCTACAGTGCATTCCTGACATGGTACACTGGACATAAAGAAAGATATATGCTCAGTAATTAAAATCAAGTTCTGTCATGCTAAAGTTTCATCACAAAGAACTGATGAGCTTAATGAGAAAACATGATTTTGGTAGTTTATATGAAAATGCATTTTGCTTTTATGTACTTATCAAAGGCATATATTATAATTAGTCATATTTTAAATTACATTAGTTAAAAAATAATGTACTTTCAAAGGACACAATTTGAGGGTTTGAGTAAATGTCATTTATAGTGATAACACAAATCATACATGGAGTAATTCTAAAATGAGAGTAAATAAAAAAGAAAAAAATGTTGATGCTGTCTGTAATAAAATTTTATGGAGCCTTGTTTGGCAGAGCAACATAACTCAGGGCTGGCACCCTTGCAGAGCTGTCTTGGTGGAAGCTGTGATGTGAACCCTTTAAGGTGTGCTTTCCTATCGCATATGCTCATTTATTATACTCCTAGGGCAAGTGATAGAGTCCAGTCCTTTATAAGCCCTTTTTTGAAAAACCTGTTAAAAGAAGTTCAGAGTGAGAATTGATCTCTAACCCCAGTGGCATAAATTTGTTTCATGCTAGAAACAGAATGGCATTACTTTTTAGCTGCAAAGTTCTGTTTTCCATTCACTTGATCTCAAAGCCAAAGAGCAAAAGGCAATGTAATCAAAATCTAACTTGGACATTTTTGTTGTAGTTGCTTCCTAGGAAACATTATTCTTTCTACTTATTTTGTACAATAATTTTCAAAGTCAGATAAAAAGATTAAATTTTATTTCCATTAGATAGGTCTTTTGCTTCTTCCCCAAAGGATCATTTTGTAAAATCAGAAAGGCAAACACTCATTGTTGATAATAATGATGAAACAATTAAGAGCCTGAGCTATTCTAATTTAGAAGTATTACATATAGCTTTTTGAAGGTATGTTGCATTTCACTTTTACTTGCTTACTATTAGGAATATTCCATATAGGCAATGACCTGACCATGTCATTACATGATAAATGTTCATATTACCCAGATGTACATAATAGGTTTTTAATAAGTTTAGGTTTAATTAAAATGAATTGAACTCTATCTCTAGCCAAAAAAGAAAAGAGAGAGAGAGAGAGAGAGAATGGAATGGTTGCCATATTAAATTTTAGAATAAAAATAATTTACATTGTTCTCACTGTTTATTTCTGGATTGCTATGTCCTTTTGGGTTCAAATGTTTTTATAAAGTAAGCTAGCTGTCTACTTACTTGCAAGATATATCTTCACTGTCTTTATTTATAATGCAATGTCCCCCATGGCACCTTATACATTTGTCAACCTCGCATTTTGGTCCTTCGTAGCGTGTTGGACAGACACATTCCACACTTCCATCATCCCCAATGGTACAGGATTCAGAATTCACACAGTAGTGATGACACACATCTAGAAAGAGTGCACAACATAGAAATGAAATTTCTTGAAATATTTCAAGATATTTTTCTTGAGTCACAATAAATGTTACCTTTCACTTAATGTTTTAAAATGGTCAGAGAATAGGTAGATTAATTTACAAAAGCAGCGTGTAACTGGATGTAACCAGAATTCTTTAATAATGTCATTGGTTCCTCTTTTTGCCTGAGTTAGGCATCATTTCATCTTTCTAAGAGGAGATGGGTTATATTGATATAATACTAAGTGACAGACTCTTTTGGTTCTGAGTTTTAAAGTTTAAATTCACAAGTTTCCTCAGCTTTCCTTCTAATGAGCAATATTACTGTTATTCTGAAGTGAACAGAAATGCTCAAGATTTCTTTAGATGTCATTTATCTTTGTCCCTCTTCACATCTCTTTTCATCCAGAGAACAGTGTAGTGAGTGGTGAGTAGGGGAATCCTACCTCTTCACTAGCTTTTGGTGTGGTGGAAAGAAGCCTCCCTCTATGAGCCAGAACAGGCCCAGTATTTCCAAATGCCTGGGCAGGTAAGCAGACAGGAGGTGTGTCTCTCATGGAACCCTAACAGAAAGGTAGACTGGAAGACTAACTGATCCATCATGGTAGAAAGTGATAACAGAAGTCTAGACTATTGCCCCCTCCTAGGTGAGAACCTAACCTCCCCATCAGTCAGAGGGAAAACCTCCCTGTAGCTGAGCCCTTTACTTTGGAAGATGTTTCCTACTGAGCACTACAGACAATTTTCTCAACCACCAAGGAAGTCTTCCTCAAATATTTCTATACCTCTTGAACGTCAGAAATAAAACAAAGACCATTTAATAATATAAGAACCACATTGACTTTGCAATTAGATATTCTGCCTGTCTTTTGAAAAACAAGTTTATATGTCTGTTGACATATCAATGTATTCGAATTTACCATATTCAAAATATTGAAATTTATAGTACAAATAATCATAAGCAGAAGAACTGGTCAAATTGATCCCAGACTTTGTGTTTGGAGCTGCAATTTCATTTTAGCTATCTAACCATGAAGCAATGTTAAATGAGATTAGCTGAGATAAAAATCACAATTTATAAACTTTAACCTGCGATAAGACAGTTATGGTAGGTGAGAAAAATTAAAACGTAATTTATAATTTTCATGTTTGTGTATCTATCTAGCTGTTTATTAAATCAGACAGAAATTAAATTTACTGACAGGCTTGCTTCATATTTATGGAAATTTATTTCAAGCATTCTTCTGCTTGCTGTTGCTTTATGCCAAGTGCCCTCGTTGCAATTCCACGCTGAAGCTTATTACTAAGGGTCTTGGCTGTATGTAAGGAAAGCAGCACTTTCGAAAGGTGAGAGACATGGAGATCTAAAAATTAAGTCAGTGTTAGTATCTGTCCATTATGATGTCTATCTGTAGTTGTTCCAGGCTTGGCAGGTAGAGTTTACACATCACAGCTTCTGTTTTTATTTATGAAGAATGTATTAGCAGCAGCCTACATAATCATCTAGTACCATCTCCTATGCAGAAATCTCTAAAGAAAAATTTTCCTTCGTCAGGTTGCTACATACCACTTATTGACAGAGAGCTCTTTTAAGATTGTCTCTAATTGCTTTAAATTTCATTCTTTGGTCCTGGTTCATTTTTCTGATGGGACATAGGAGTCAGCTGATGTATCTGTCCAAGATCTTCATATTATGAGGTTTCTTCCACAGTGGATAATTCATCAGAATCATGTAGGTAACTTATTTGCAAATAAAAATTCCAGTGTCTTTCCCTTTCATCCACCACCACCCCTGGATTCCAATTTATAGATCATAAACGACGCCCAGGTGATCCCTGTGGGAGCGGTTGAGTAAATAGAATTTGGGAACGAGGGAATGTAAGAAATTGGAAAACAATTTACTGATTAGCAAAGGGACTACATTGTCTCATAATCGTAAATAGATTTGATTTGACTAAAATAGCTTATTTCTTGACTAATTTGTGAACCCTAATTAAAATTTAATTTTTAACCTAAAATTTTGAACCACTTTTTAAAAATAATCACATCACTGAGAAGACCTAAGAAACTCGAAAAAACTGGGTTAACATTCTGAGGGTTGATGATTGCCCTACACCATACTGTAGCAAGGAAGTTTGCACTTATCTAGGGTGCTAAAGGTCAAAATTAAAAACTTACCTACAATTTACTAATTATAACTAGTTTGGGTGCATAAATTAAATCTGTTTTAGACTAAGATTATAAAGATGTGAGAATATATACAACTCATTAGTAATCAAGGAAATACAAATTAATAGCTCAAAGAAATACCATTGCACACATACCAAATTGACAACAAATAGCAGAAACTCTCATACACTAGTAGTGGGAATATAAACTGGTTCAACCAATTTGGGAAACAATTGACAGTATATACTGAATTTGAACATACCCACACTTTATGACCTAGCATTTTTACTCTTAATATACTGTATATCCCAGAGAAAAGCATGTACATGTGCACACAAACATGTACATAATATGCACAGCAATATTTTTAGAAATAGCCGAAAATAGAAAATAATCTAAATGCCCATTGTAAGGAGAATGGATAAACTGTAGTTCATATATATATATATTTATATGTAAATTTATATGTATATTTATATGTAAAGAGATAAATGAAAAATGAAGACATTACAGTTATACATGACATGGAAGAATCTCACAAAAATAATATTGAGAGAAAAATGCTGGACAGAAAAATATATATACTACTTTTTAATTTATATAACTTCAAAAGGCAAAACTAATCTAGGGTTTTAAGATCAAAAAATGAGTTATTTTTGAGGAGAAGGAAAGGGATAGTGATGAAGAACACCAGGGGGCATCTGAGGTAATGATAATGTTTATTCTTGACCTGAATGTTGGTTTACACTAGTATGTACACCTGGGGATAAATTATTGAACTGTATACCTGTGATTTTAAATATTTCTATGTATATTATTTTCCATAGAAAGATTTTTTTAATCTAATGGCATATAAACTACAATGAGAATATTTTATAAATTCTGCTTAATTTGCTAAACAGGCTAATAGCTTTTCTCTTTACAGATGATATTTTTTAAAGGAATTCATGGTCCACTTTTTATGCTTTAAAGGCAATTCTCTGGAGAAATGTCTATTTAGGTCTTCTGTCCATTTATGGATTGGGTTGTTTGTTTTGATACTGAGCTGCATGAGCTGCTTGTAAATTTTGGAGATCAATCCTTTGTCAGTTGTTTCATTGGCAAATATTTTCTCCCATTCTGAGGGTTGTCTTTTCATCTTGTTTATGGTTTCCTTTGCTGTGCAATAGCTTTTAAGTGTCATTAGGTCCCATTTGTTTATTTTTGTTTTTATTTCCATTTCTCTAGGAGGTGGGTCAAAAAGCATCTTGATGTGATGTACGTCAAAGAGTGTTCTTCCTATGTTTTCCTCTAAAGTTTTATAGTGTCTGGCCTTAAATTTAGGTCTTTAATCCATTTTGAGTTTACTTTTGTGTATGGGGCTAGGGAGTGTTCTAACTTCATTCTTTTACATGTAGCTGTCCAGTTTTCCCAGCAACACTTATTGAAGAGGGTGTCTTTTCCCCATTGTATATTCTTGCTTCCTTTATCAAAAATAAGGTGAGCATATGTGCGTGGGTTTATCTCTGGGCTTTCTATTCTGTTCCATTGATCTATATTTCTGTTTTTGTACCAGTACCATACTGTCTTGATTACTGTAGTTTTGTAGTATAGTCTGAAGTCTGGGAGCCTGATTCTTCCAGCTCCATTTTTCTTTCTAAAGGTTGCTTTGGCTATCCGGGGTCTTCGTGTTTCCATAAAAATTGTGAAGCCCATGCACCACAACTACTGAGCTTGTGCTCTAGAGCCCACGAGCCACAACTACTGAAGCTTGTGTGCCTAGAACCCGTGCTCAGCACCAAGAGAAGCTACTGCAATAAGCCTGTGTGCCGCAATGATGAGTAGTCCCCGCTCGCCGCAACTAGAGAAAGCCCACGTGCAGCAGTGAAGACCCAATGCAGCCAAAAATAAATATAAATAAAATAAACAAATTTTTAAAAAACAAACAAAAAAACTGTGAAATTTTTTATTCTAGTTCTGTGAAAAATGCCATTGGTAGTTTGATGGGATTGCATTGAATCTGTAGATTGCTTTGGGTAGTATAGTCATTTTCACCATGTTGATTCTTCCAATCCAGGAACATGGTATATCTCTCCATCTGTTTGTATCATCTTTAATTTCTTTCATCAGTGTCTTACAGTTTTCTGCATATAGGTCTTTTGTCTCCTTAGGTAGGTTTATGCCTAGGTATTTTATTCTTTTTGTTGCAATGATAAATGGGAGTGTTTCCTTAATTTCTCTTTCAGATTTTTCATCATTAGTGTATAGGAATGCAAGAGATTTCTGTGCATTGATTTTGTATCCTGCTACTTTACCAAATTCATTGATTAGCTGTAGTAGTTTTCTGGTAGCATCTTTAGGATTCTCTATGTATAGTATCATGTCATCTGCAAATACAGATTGCCAACAAACATATGAAAGGATGCTCAACATCACTATCATTAGAGAAATGCAAATCAAAACTACAATGAGGTATCACCTCACACCAGTCAGAATGGCCATCATCAAAAAAATCTACAAACAATAAATGCTGGAGAGGGTGTGAAGAAAAGAGAACCCTCTTGCATTGTTGGTGGGAATGTAAATTGATACAGCCACTATGGAGAACAGTATGGAAGTTCCTTAAAAAACTGAAAATAGAACTACCATACAACCCATCAATCCCACTACTGGGCATATACCCTGAGAAAACCATAATTCAAAAAGAGTCATATACCATAATGTTCATTGCAGCTCTATTTACAATAGCCAGGACATGGAAGCAACTAAGTGTCCATTGACAGATGAATGGATAAAGAAGATGCAGCACATATATACAATGGAATATTACTCAGCCATAAAAAGAAACGGAATTGAGTTATTTGTAGTGAACCTAGAGTCTGTCATACAGAGTGAAGTCAGAAGGAGAAAAACAAATACTGTATGCTAAAACATATATATGGAATCTAAAAAAAAAAAAAGGTTCTGAAGAACCTAGGGGCAGGACAGGAATAAAGATGCAGACGTAGAGATTGGACTTGACACAAGAAGGGGGAAGAGTAAGCTGGGACAAAGTGAGAGAATGGCATGGACATATATACACAACCAAATGTAAAATAGATAGCTAGTGGGAAGCAGCCACATAGCACAGGGAGATCAGCTCGGTGCTTTGTGACCACCTAAAGGGGTGGGATAGGGAGGCTCGGAGGGAGACGCAAGAGGGAGGAGATATGGGGATATATGTATATGTATAGCTGCTTCACTTTGTTATAAAGCAGAAACTAACACACCATTGTAAAGCAATTATGCTCCAATAAAGATGTTTAAAAAAAAGGAAATCCTCCACCCTTTAATGTTTTTAATATTTTTTGAATCATGTCAGATGCACATTATTCAATTGCAGTTGACTGGTCTCATGGCCTAAAAATGGAACCTAAAGAATGTAAAGAAATGTTTGCTAATATAAAATTGTGAAGTAAACAGATGTTAGAATATACAGTTTAATAAATAATTCTAAATTGCATGCTGTTAAGCCATGCCATGTTTTCCCTCTAAAAAAGGCTGAAATAATTTTAGGCTCAGAACCCTTTCTCTACAGATATTCAAGTGGAAGACATTTCATTTTTCCAAGTTTACAGGTTTAGCACTCTATGCTAAATTGAAGCTTAGGGACAGATAGCTGCTCACTATACTCCAGCCCTGCCAGAGTGGCTTCCCAATGTCTACCTATGAAAATTTTCTGACTATCTCCCACTGTTAGGCTTAAGATGTGGAACATGTAGAGGACACTGAATTATATGTCTGGCTGGATTGTTTTCTGCATCACTGTTAGGATCCTTGGGCCCAACACTTTTAATATATATTCCCTCCCTCCCTCCCTCCCTATCTCTTTCTTTCCTTCTTTCTTTCTCCTCTTAAAGCCTTCCCTATTTATTCAATTCCAACTCCAAGATTTCTGAACACAGGAGAAAGTAGATCTTACTTGATAGGGGACTTCAGCATCTCGTATTTAATCTATCACATAAGCACTGGATATTTGTAAATCGAAATAACTCCTTCAAAAGCTCTCTGATATTTCAAGTTTAATCATGTCACATACTACATGCAAGTCCAGAAAAAAGTTTGAAACACCTGATGGTACTATTTACAAATTGATTTACTCAACCAGAGTTCATGTTCTCTGCAATTGTCTCAATATCATGACAGGGATGTATAGTAAGTCAAAGGAATGCTACCTAATTTCTCTCTCATTCTCTTTTCAGCTATAATCCACTTTGAATTACAAGCATCTATGTAAAACTTGTATAAATATATGCTGTATTTTTATCAGTGTCCCCTCTCTATACACTCTCAAATAATTACTATATGCTCATATTTAAATTCTAACTATCTCTTCAGTTATTTATTTAATAAAAGGAATACTTCATTAGCACTTCCCAATTCAGCAGAAATTTAGCAAAGTATGAAGAAGAATATTATATGAGAAGGCTCCTATGGTATGCAATTATTCACTTTGGTTCTAAGGAGTTTTCCTTGATAAGCTCAGAAACAGAGAGAAGTCTAACCCTACTGGAAGAACAATTTTTTTATCCTAGAGCACTGAAAATAGTTATCCTACACAGCTTACCACTTTAAGCATTAAAAATGCTTTAAAACCATTTGAAAGTAATATTTCTATAAGATAGATATGTATGTTCTTAACTAAAATATATTGGTATTTTTAATAATGACTCATTTATCACTCTATCAATTATTTATGTGAAATTACCTTTGCAGAAGTTTCATAACCTTCTGCTTTTTTTCATATTTCAGTTTTGACTAAGTGAAATGTTACTGATTATGAAGCGGTAGACAAATCTAAATAAAAAACTTAATTCCTCCTAAAGAATAAAAGAGTTAGGAATGTTGGTGGTTGGTTAACACCAAGGTGTACCACAAAGGGATCATCTTCTATTTTCTGACACACAGACACACACACATACACACACTTTCCCCAACACAATCATCTTTCCCCCCCCAAATTTTAAATTTAGCTTAATAATTATTGGAACTGAGAGAAAGTTAAAAAAAAATGCGGTAGACTAAAAGAAGAAAGGTTAGAAGAAAATGCAGGTGACAGGAGACATTTTGGTAGAGAGGATGAAATAGGGAAGGAATTGAAGATTGAAGGCTGAAGATAAAACAGGCCTGTCAGATTGGCCAGTAAGTGTTCAACAGCAACAGTCTGGAATTTATGGAAAGAAAAGCAGGTGGAACAATATAGTTGATCTAATTTTAAACACCATGATGATAAGATGGAAGTGGTGGATGTGTAATTATTTGCTGAGGACATGCATGTGTCTAATTGTATACTGGGAGCTGTGAGAAGAGTTCAGAAATACAAGACAGGACACCAGCTCTAGAGAGCTGACAAGCCAATTAAAAGGGTAAAACTGATCTGAATAATGTCCACTGTGGCAAGAGCTTACATGTATTACTACCAACAAAACCTTCCTTCCTTTGGAACATTCCAGCTCATAAGTTTTGAGCATTTTACTGACCTGAATGGCATAATAATTGAGATTTCTGTATATGATAAGAATGAGCAATAATGAAATGCAATTAATTTGTGCTAAGAAAGTAGAGATTACCATGAAATTATATAATAACACTTTATATTCACAATATAAAAATTGTTATAACCTGTGTAGGGTAATTACACTAAGAACTGCATAGCAGCACCAAACACAATCATGTAATCTAAAGGACAATGATGGATATATAATTACAGAGTATTCACATGGTAATTAAGTAGACAGTAACTGGAGAATAAGTGAATGGCTATTTTCTGCAACAGAAATGGAGTAATTTTCAAGGCAGATCATTATTGCACTGTCTCTTTTTCTCTTTCTCTCTTTCTCTTTTCTTTTTAAGTAACCAGAAATACAAGGAGATACTTCTTCCTTTAATATTTTTTACAGTATCTTAATAGACCACATACAGATATGTACATGTATGGGTATATATACAGGTTTATGAATATTCATGGGGAGCCAGATGCTTTTAAAATCTCTAGCTGCATTTAACTTCTTTCCCAAATATTTCTTTCTATTGAAAAGTAATTGCCAAGACCATTTATCTATTAACTCATATTTGCAACTGGGCTATTCACATTGTAATAGTTAGTGAAGTGTGAAATTTATTTAAAGAGAAGAAAACCAAACCAAAATATACTACCTAAACAGGAGCTGAAGATACTCAGTAAGAATAATGAGTAACCTAGAGAGTATTTAATTGGTAATACAGAGTGGTTATACAGGGGAGACTAAATTATGCAATCATATGTATGTACATCAATTGTCCTACTTCACTGAATTTTGACCTGGCATTTAAAGAAATGTAAAAAAAAAATAAAAATTAAAAATTAAAAAATGCTATGTGAATTGGCTTTAAGATCTTAATTTAAATAAGCATTTGATAATTTAGGACCACACACACACACACACACACACACACACACACACACACACACCAATAAATTAAAAGTAGGATGGTATTACTTTCACAAAGACTAGGTAACCCCACAGCACATACCCCCAGGCATTCTATAACTGAGCTCCAATTTCAGTGCAACTCATACTCCACCTTCACTGTTATTTGTCTCAGGAGTAGTAGGTTCTATGAATTTTGCTAATGTTCTCCCTGCCGGGATGTTTATAGTTGCTTCCACATATGTATAAAAGGCAGAAGAATTTCCAGAAGAGCCAACATGGTGTTTTATAAACTTTTGATGAAACTTATACTAGGGTGACATAATAAAAAAAAAAAAGAAAAAACAAAATCATTGGCCAGAATATGAGGGACTTGGAGGTTTAATTCAGCCCTTCCTCTGACTAACAATGTGACCTCATCTGAATTACTTGACTAACTTCTCCAAGATGCCCTTTGGTCATCTTTGAACAGAGTCAGTATTACTAAACATGCCTGAGATTATGTCATGATTCCCTGCTCACCCATCCATCCTCAACAATACCCTTAATACCAAAAAGGCCAACGAGAGCCTGTTTTGAGTAAAATTATGGAAATGATGATTATGATGATTTTATGATGATTTTATGATGATTTTTGTTTTTAGCTGTCTTCTACATGCCAGGCACATGTGTTGGTTTTAGTATCAGCATTACATGGTATTACCCTCATTTTATAGGTGATTACCCTGAGGCACAGAGAGGTTATGCAACTTGCCAATGACGACACAAGAAAAAGTGAGAACACTGAAATTCAAACACAAATAAGTCAAACTCTAGAGAATAAACTCTTATTTTTCTTTTTCAATTACTCACACTCAAGAAAAAAAAAATCCAGAAAGTAATTTGGAATAACTTTTGTGTTCTTTTTTCCTTATATGTGTCTAAAACTGAACAGGCCTCCATCTATATAGATATCTGAAGGTCTAACCACCAGTCAGAATGCTAATAGACCCTTCAGTAGCAAGAGCAACAGACCCAAAAGAGCTTACCTGATGCCACACAGACCAGCAAAATTAGAGCTCAGGAACTCAATCTGGACTCCTATATCTCATCCAAACGTTCATTTTTCATATGCCATTCTCAGCATTCCATCCCAACCCAAGTTGAACATTGGCCTCTCTAGCCACTAGTAATTGGTTTACAGCACTGGACTCTGTTACGTGAAGGGAACACCTAACCATACATATGATATATTCAATATCAGGCAGGATCAGCTCTGAGTCACTCTGGACAAATAGGAAACCAAAATAACAGCCAAGAAATTTCAAAGTATGACATTCCTGAGAGCCACCATTTGCTGACACATAATTTAAGATGAAAACATTTAGAAGGTTTTCTGGAAAAGTTTCAGATTCTTAAAAATGTTAACAAAAGTGATGGCAGCCTTTCCTCTCTGGAGTCAGTTTTTCATTTATCATGGTTTAGGAGGCAAAGAGATAAAGTAACTTGTATAATTTGCTTAGAATTTTATGATTGCTGTCTTTAAAGGATTATATTAAAAAATAAAAACAAATTTAAGAAATACTAGAATGTATTCTTTTTCACATTCCTCCAATGTTTGACACAGCCTAAGATATTTTAAAAATTAAACTTATTGCATAGTCCTAAATATATCTTCTGTTTTCAGAACTGAGTTTAATAAAGTAGGCAAACACTGAATCCAGGTATGCCAATTAAATACTCACTAGGGAAAAATGTGTGCAAAACTCTGATTAGAGCTGATAAATTTTCATCAGAAAAGCATGTTTAAGAAAATTAGCATTTTCTAATTTATTACTAAAAATAGAAATATATCCCAAATATTTTATAGAGAAAACTGCAAATATTTAGAGTGAGATCTATTCTGAGCAAACACTGACATCTCGGAGTATCTAGGTAAAAGGAAAATGTAAGATTTAGAAAGCCAATTTAATAAAATTTTCATTTGAGTGAGACATATGGGGTGGGATTTTAAAAGTACCAGCATTTAAATCCTCAACAGGCTGCTGTTTCAAAATGTATATTAACAATGATGGCATCAGTAATTTTAGCAATAGTCAAAATTAACTCATAAAACTATCATGGCAATGTTGTTTTCAAATATCAGAGAAAGCTACATAACTTTTGTTTATAAAGGATGTTCTGGGTTGAGTATTCCTCTATTTTTAAAGCAATCCAGCTATAAAAGCTTATAGCAAGTAAGTATAAAGTGGTAGAGAGTCATTTGAGACTTGAAAGCAAGTTCACTTGCAGATGACAGCTAAATACAATTATCAGATGAGGCTAATTTAACCATACAAGTGAATAAGCATATGATGGCTTAAACGTAGAATAAGAATGAAGCACACACATATATGTAGTAACTCTCTCACCATAAACAAAGCATTTACCATGTTTAGGCACTAATTTCTTTATCAGGACATTGAATGGTACTAAAGTTCAATTCATTTCAGCCTAATAAAATTTATTAACATCTACTATGTTAATAGTATCTATAGTGTTAATATTGCCCTTACCCTCAGGGTGCCTATAATTTGACAGAATCTCAGGGCTAACACAATTGAAAAAACTTAAGATCAATAAAATATTTTAGTTAAGAACTATTTCTTTAAGACAATTCAGAGCACAAATTAATAACTCATTTGTAGAAAACTAGGAAGAATTTCATGAAGAAATGAGAGGTGAACAATGCTTGGAATTGATCATGGAAAAGATCATCTCAGTTGGGAGTATCATTAAGAAAGTTATTGTCATCATGTTGTAGCTTAATGAGAGGGCAGGGAATGTCTTACCTCATACTGGGAGAAGACATGGCCATCGTAGACAAACCCATGCAGTTCCTATATACATATTTTTTCTCCTTCTTTCTCTATCACTTCTCCATTCCAACTTTTCATCCTTTCTTTCTTCTAAGCTACTCACTTCAAAACTAAATGTTAAAGTAATGATTTCTCATATACTTAGATGTAACTTCCTCCTACTTTTCCTTCAATATGTTACCTTGCAAAATACATAATATATATGTTTCTTTATATCCATATATCAATATCTATACAGATATATAGAGAGTGGTTTTTACACTGGTGTGATAAGTGATTACTATTTAATGAGAGTTCCCTAAAATATTGAGAAAGTCATCTTGAAAAGGTCACCTGACAGAGTAATATGTAGCAAATTATAAAAGATATCCCCTGGTCAAATGTGCAAGTTTCCTTTAGGTTAGATGTGTAGGCATAAAACAGATATTCATATATAAAAATTGGCTTTCTACTTTACTTTCATAGTAATTCAAAGGTTACAGAAAATCACTTTAATTTTATTATTAATTAGTAGCATTACACTTTAACATGATTAGAACTAGGCATTGAATTACTGCAATTAATCAATAATCAATTTAATCCAGTATACTTTTGATTTATAAAGATTACTGTTCTTTGAAAACATTCTTGTAAATTGTTTCAACCTTAAGGGGATGAGATTAACTCATTACTCTTTTACGTACCCAGCTTACAAAAAGATACTGTAGCAATACACTTCTGATATAGCAACTAATGTGTTTTAGTTTCTATAGCCCCCTGACTCTTTTCTTCATTCAGACTGTATTAGCTTCTTAATTTACCCTGCTTTATTTTTCATCATCTCATTTCTCACCACCAGACACTTAATGTGTTGCATATTTTTTATAAATACTAAAGTGTACCATGAGAGCAGTTTTCTGTTTTATTCATGACTAACTCTCAAGTCTCAGTGGCTGTCACACATTAGATGCCCTATTTATATTTGTTGAATTAATGAATGAGCACTGCCCCTTGGAAAGCAGGGCACTTCAGAAGGCAGAGAACAAGAGTCATACTGTAGATTTTTTAGTTTTAAAACTCCAAAGGCAGTTATAAATTTATGTGAATATGAGATCAATCAAGGTTAGTTTTACTTACTCCTGAAACTAACTGAAGTTTGCCAGGATATGTATGTGTGTTTCAGTTGGGGAGAGGAAGGTGGGAGATGAAAGAGGAAATTCAGATGGGAAGCAAAGATAGATGCCATCCAGTCTCAGTAAAAGGGCTCTTGGATATCTAGTGCCTACATAAAACAGACATTCAGCTGCTGGATCAATGAAACAACTACCAGATACTCCAGACCACCAGGTGAATGAAAGATGTGACCTACCATTTTCCCAGAAATGGGCATTCCATAGACGTAGTCTAAACTTTTCAGCTTCCAACAGGTTTCATTTTGAAGTCATAGCCTAACCTATGTATGAAAGTAAACCTAGGAGACTAGTTCAAGATGGCGGAGTAGAAGGATGTGTGCTCACTCTCTCTTGCAAGAGCACTGGAATCACAATTTACTGCTGAACAAATATCAACAGGAAGACACTGGAATTCACCAAAAAGGATACCCCACATCCAAAGAAAAGGAGAAGCCGCAATGAGACGATAGGAAGGGTTCAATCACAATTAAATCAAATCCCATAACCACTGGGTTGGTGACTCACAAACTGGAGAACACTTATACCACAGAAGTCCACCCACTGGAGTGAAGGTTCTGAGCCCCATGTCAGGCTTCCCACCCTGGGAGTCCAGCAACGGGAGGAGGAATTTCCCCAGAAACAGACTTTGAAGGCTAGAGGGATTTGATTGTAGGACTTCGACAGGAGTGGGGGAGGCAGAGACTCCACTCTTGGAGGGCAAACACAAAGTAGTGTGCACATCAGGATGCAGGGGAAGGAGCAGTGACCCCATAGGAGACTGAACCAAACCTACCTGCTAGTGTTGGAGGGTCTCCTGCAGAGCCGGGGGGTGGCTGTGGATTACCACTGGGACAAGGACACTGACAGCAGAAATTCTGTGACGTGCTCCTTGGCGTGAGCCCTCCTGGAGTCCACCATTGGCCCCACCAAGGAGCCAGGAAGGCTCCAGTGATGGGTTGCCTCAGGCCAAACAAACAACCCAGCCCCACCCATTAGCAGACAAGCAGATTAAAGTTTTACTGAGCTCTCCCAACCAGAATAACACCCAGCTCTACCCAGCACCAGTCCCTCCCATCAGGAAGCTTGGACAAACCCCTTAGATAGCCTCATCCACCAAAGGGCAGAGAGCAGAAGCAAGAAGGACCACAATCCTGAAGCCTGTGGAATGAAAACCACATTCACAGAAAGAGAGAGAAAATGAAAAGGCAGAGGACTATGTACCAGATGAAGGAACAAGAAAAAAAAACCAGAAAAATGACTAAATGAAGTGCAGATAGGCAAACTTCCAGAAAAATAATTCAGAATAATGAGAGTGAAGATGATCCAAGACCTTGGAAAAAGAATGGAGGCAAAGACCAGAAGATGCAAGAAATGTTTAACAAAGACCTAGAAGAATTAAAGACCAAACAAACAGAGATGAACAATACAATAACTGAAATGAAAAATATATGAAAAGGAATCAAGAGCAGAATAACTGAGGCAGAACAGATAAGTGACCTGGAAGACAGAATGGTGGAATTCACTGCTGCAGAACAGAATAAAGAAAAGAGAATGAAAAGAAATGAAGACAGACTAAGAGACCTCTGGGACAACATTAAACACACCAACATTCGCACTATATGGGTCCCAGAAGGAGGAGAGAGAGAGAAAGGACCCGAGAAAAAAACTGAGGAGATAATAATTGGAAACTTCCCTAACATGGGAAAGGAAAGAGACGACCAAATCCAGGAAGCGCAGAGAGTACAAGGCTGGATAAACCCAAGGAAGAACATGCCGAGACACATAGTAATCAAATTTGACAAAAATTAAAAACAAACAAAAATTATTAAAAGCAACAAGGGAAAAATGACAAAAAGCATACAAGGGAACTTCCAGAAGGTTAACAGCTGATTTCTCAGCAGAAACTCTACAAGCCAGAAGGGAGTGGCACAATATATTTAAAGTGATGAAAGGGAAAAACCTACAACCAAGATTACTCTACCCAGCAAGGATCTCATTCAAATTTGGTGAAGAAATCAAAAGCTTTACAGACAAGCAAAAGCTAAGAGAATTCAGCACCACCAAACCAGCTCCACAACAAATGCTAAAGGAACTTCTCCAAGTTTGAAACACAAGAGAAGAAAAGGACCTACAAAACAAACACACAACACTTAAGAAAATGGTAATAGGAACATACATATTGATAATCACTTTAAATGTGAATGGATTAAATGCTCCAACCAAAAGACACAGGCTCACTGAATGGACACAAAAACAAGACCCATATAAATACTGTTTACAAGAAACCCACTTCAGACCTAGGGACAAATACAGACTGAAAGTGAGGGGATGGAAAAAGATATTCCATGCAAATGGAAATCAAAAGAAAGCTGGAGTAGCAATACTCATATCAGATAAAATAGACTTTAAAATAAAGAATGCTACAAGAGACAAGGAAGGACACTACGTAATGATCAAGGGATGAATCCAAGAAGAAGATATAACAATTATAAATATATATTCACCCAACATAGGAGCACTGCAATACATAAGGCGAATGCTAACAGCTATAAAAGAGGAATCAACTACTGTTGACTCTCACAATAATAGTGAGAGACTTTAACACCACACTGACACCAATGGACAGACCATCCAGACAGAATATTAATAAGGAAATGAAAACTTTAAATGACACAATAGACTAGATAGATTTAATTGATATTTATAGGACATTCCATGCAAAAACAGCAGATTACACTTTCTTCTCAAGTGCACACAGAACATTCTCCAGGATAGATCACATCTTGGGTCACAAATCAAGCCTCAGTAAATCTAAGAAAATTGAATCATATCAAGCATCTTTTCTGACCACAACGCTATGAGATTAGAAATGAATTACAGGGAATAAAATGTAAAAAAACACAAACACATGGAGGCTAAACCATACGTTACTAAATAACCAAGAGATCATTGAAGAAATCAAAGAGGAAATAAAAAAATACATAGAGACAAATGACAACAAAGCACAACAATCCAAAATCTATGGAATGTAGCAAAAGCCGTTCTAAGAGGGGAGTTTATAGCAATACAATCCTATCTAAAGAAATAAGAAAAATCTCAAATAAACAATCTAATGTTACATCTAAAGGAACTAGAGAAAGAAGAACAAACAAAATCCAAAGTTAGTAGAAGGAAAGAAATCATAAAGATGAGAGCAGAAATAAATGAACAAGAAACAAAGAAAACAGTAGCAAAGATCAATAAAACTGAAACCTGGTTCTTTGAGAAGATAAACAAAATTGATAAAACGTTAGCCAGACTCATCAAGAAAAACAGGGAGAAGACTCAAATCAATGAAATTAGAAATGAAAAAGAAGTTACAACAGACACTGCAGAAATACAAAGCATCCTAAGAGACTATTACAAGCAACTCTACATCAATAACATGGACAACCTGGAAGAAATGGACAAATTCTTAGAAAGGTATAACCTTCCAAGACTAAACCAGGAAGAAAGAGAAAATGTGAACAGGCCAGTCACAAGTAATGAAATTGAAACTGTGATTAAAAATCTTCCAACAAACAGAAGTCCAGGACCAGATGGCTTCACAGGTGAATTCTATCAAACAGTTATAGAAGAGCTAACACTCATCTTTCTCAAACTCTTCTAAAAAATTGCAGAGGAAGGAACACTCCTAAACTCATTCTATGAGGCCACCATCACCCTGATATCAAAACCAGACAAAGATACTACAGAAAAAGAAAATTACAGGCCAATATCACTGATGAACATAGATGTAAAAATCCTCAACATAATACTAGCAAACAGAATCCAATAACACATTAAAAGGATCATACACCATCATCAAGTGGGATTTATCCCAGGGATGCAAGGATTCTTCAGCATATGCAAATCAATCAATGTGATACACCATATTAACAAACTGAAGAATAAAAACCAGATGATCATCTCAATAGATGCAGTAAAAGCTTTTGACAAAATTGAACACCCATTTATGATAAAAACTCTCCAGAAAGTGGGCATAGAGGGAACCTATCTCAACATAATAAAGGCCACATATGACAAACCCACAGCAAGCTTCATTCTCAATGGTGAAAAATTGAAAGCATTTCCTCTAAGATCAGGAATAAGACAAGGATGTCCACTCTCGCCACTATTATTCAACATAGTTTTGGAAGTCCTAGCCATGGCAGTCAGAGAAGAAAAAGAAATAAAAGGAATACAAACTGGAAAGAAGAATTAGTACTGTCACTGTTTTGCAGATGACATGATACTATACATAGAGAATCCTAAAGATGCCATCAGAAAACTACTAGAGCTAATCAATGAATTTGGTAAAGTTGCAGGTTACAAAATTAATGCACAGAAATCTCTTGCATTCTTATACACTAACAATGAAAAATCAGAAAGAGAAATTAAGGAAACAAACCCATTCACCACTGCAACAGAAAGAATAAAATGCCTAGGAAAAAACTGAAAGGTGACACAAACAGATGGACAGATATACCATGCTCTTGGATTGGAAGAATCAATATTGTGAAAATGATTATAGTACCTAAAGCAATTTACAGATTCAATGCAATCCCTATCAAATTACCAATGGCATTTTTTACAGAACTAGAACAAAAAATCTTAAAATTTGTATGGAGACACAAAAGACCCCAAAGAGCCAAAGCAATCTTGAGGGAAAGAAATGGAGCTGGAGGAATCAGAATCCCTGACTTCAGACTATACTACACAGCTACAGTGATCAAGACAATATGGTACTGGCACAAAAACAGAAATACAGATCAATGGAACAGGATAGAAAGCCCAGAGATAAACCCATGCACTTTAGTCAACTAATCTATGACAAAGGAGGAAAGGCATACAGTGGAGAAGAGACAGCCTCTACAATAAGTGGTGCTGGGAAAATTGGACAGCTACATGTAAAAGAATGAAATTAGAACACTCCCTAACACCATACAGAAAAATAAACTCAAAATGGATTAAAGACCTACATGTAAGACTGGAACTATAAAACTCCTCGAGGAAAACATAGGAAGAACACTCTTTGACATACATCACAGCAAGATCTTTTTTGACCCACCCCCTAGAGAAATGGAAATAAAAACAAAAATAAACAAATGGGACCTAATGAAACTTAAAAGATTTTGCATAGGAAAGGAAAATATAAACAAGCGGAAAAGACAACCCTCAGAATAGGAGAAAATTTTTGCAAACAAATAACGGACAAAGAATTAATCTCCAAAATATATAAACAGCTCATGCAGCTCAATATTAAAAAAAAAAAAAAACCCAAACAAAAAATGGGCAGACGGGCTTCCCTGGTGGCGCAGTGGCTGAGAGTCCGCCTGCCAATGCAGGGGACGCGGGTTCGTGTCCTGGTCCGGGAAGATCCCACATGCCGCAGAGCGGCTAGGCCCGTGAGCCATGGCCGCTGAGCCTGCGCGTCAGGAGCCTGTGCTCCACAATGGGAGAGGCTACAACAGTGAGAGGCCTGCGTAGCATCAAAAAAAAAAAAAAAAGGTAAGAAGACCTAAATAGACATTTCTCCAAAGAAGACATACAGATGGCCAAGGGGCACATGAAAAGCTGTTCAACATCACTAATTATTAGAGAAATGCAAATCAAAACTACAATGAGGTATCACCTCACACCTGTTAGCATGGGCATCATCAGAAGATCTACAAAAAACAAATGCTGGAGAGGGTGTGGAGAAAAGGGAACCCTCTTGCACTGTTGGTGGGAATTGATACAGCCACTATGGAGAACAGTATGGAGTTTCCTTAAAAAACTAAAAATAGAATTACCATATGATCAAGCAATACCCACTACTTGGCATATACCCACAGAAAACCATAATTCAAAAAGACTCATGCTTCCCAATGTTCATCGCAGCAGTATTTACAATTGCCAGGTCATGGAAGCAACCTAAATGCCCACTGATAGACGAATGGACAAAAAAGATGTGGTCCATATATACAGTGGAATATTACTCAGACATAAAACGAAACAAAATTGGGTCATTTGTAGAGACGTGGATGGACTTAGAGGCTGTTATACAGAGTGAAGTAAGTCAGAAAGAGAAAAACAAGTATTGTATATTAACACATATATGTGGAATCTAGAAAAATGGTACAGATGAACCGGTTTGCGAGGCAGAGATAGAGACACAGATGTAGAGAACAAATGTATGGACACCAAGGGGGGAAAGCCACGGGTGGGTGGAAGTGGTGGTGGGATGAATTGGGAGATTGGGATTGACATGTATACATTAATAAGTTTAAAATAGATAACTAATAAGAACCTGCTGTATAAGGAAACTAAAATTCAAACAAATAAAACTTAAAAAAGTAAAAATTAGAGAAAAAAAAGTATACCTATTCAAGAGACTATTTGCTTCAATAATAGAAATTGATCTCTCTGATCTATTTCCTTTATGTAACTTTATATAGAATTTCATTCTAAATTCATGGATCATTACAGAATTTATGTTTAAAAAATCTTGGTCCATAAACATGAATGCTAAGACATTAATAAATTAATTTTATATTATCCAAATTATATATTACCTGAATATATATTACCTAAAATATATATTAGAATACACATTAATTATTATTATAAATGATAGGTACTCAAACTATCTATTAAAATTAAAATATAAATATTTGCATTTAATTGTAAATCTTAAAGGAAACTTTTTTAAAGATTACCTAACTTGAAATTCACAACTCTGAGAAGCAGATGGTTAAATTATTATAATTATTGTTTTTATAAATCATGTAACTGAGTTTCCCCTTTGATAATGAAAATAATTTTAAAATCCAAAGTTGTAGAATACTATTTGTTAGTCCACAATTGTCTACTTTGTATGATTTTAAATGATTCTGAAAGAATGTTTTAATTCCATATTATCACCTCTAAACCCCAATATTTCATCCTCAAATCTGGATTCCATCTTGACAGATTCCAGTGAACTTAGAGTGTATAATCAATGAAGTTCCAGAAAGCCACTGAAATTATATGCAAACTGTTTTATGTATTTGTTTTATTTGACAGGATATTCTTAAAAGGATCAGAAGCCTATACTGCCTTTCAAATTAAGGAGCATTGACATCTGGAGTAGAAAAATTCTAGCTTAATTCCAGTTATTCATGATCTAGAATGATTCATGAAAGTGACCTGAGTTTTCAAGTAGTCAGTTAAACACGGTGCCATTTATTATGTGGTCATATCCACACCAATTTGTTTCTTTCCAGCACTATGTTGATTATATCATTCACTTGCAAGGAAAGCTTGCCCTCAGTTCATTACAATATAGATTTTCTTCTGAGTTCTTAAAACTAATAAAGTACAAATTATTTTATCAAACTGAAAATTAGGTTATTATTACCACAGTTTTAGTCATGGATCTTCAAATGGTAATGCAGATCTAAAAATTCAAATTTAGCTACTTGAACTTTGGATTGATTTTCTAATACTATTCTGTAACAAGTAACTTTCTATTTTTCAGAGTATCCTATACTTATGATGTATCTGAATCTTTAGTGCAATCCCCAATAAGTGGGCTTTTCTAATAATATTTCATTTTCATATAATTAATCATCTATATTGTGAGAAATTATTGGCTATCTCTGGGATCCCCTTTCTATTTTACTTTGCTCTTCTTTGTGTTACTTCATTTGTCAGAAAACAATGGATCTTAGTATATATCCATTTATTAAAATCAAACTTTATGAAAATTAAATTTTTGCATTCATGAGAATGAAACTGAATAAATAAAATTATGAATGTACTGTCTTGATTTAAGCAAAGTTATGCCCTTCTTTATTTAATGAGTTACATATTCATAGGATAAATTATAAACCTTCCCTCCTTTTTTGGTTTATTGCATTCTGGGACTCAGAAGCTCTAAGCTTAAAATTTGGAGAATATTTTTTTTCTTACCATGAGAACCAGTGATGTTTGCCATACTAATATTTGCCATTTTTATCAATAATCAATATAAGTACAAACTTTTTCTTGCAGAATATTAATTACCAATTACCAAAAGAGGTTCTATGTTTTGATTGAAACAGAATAACACCAGTTTATAGTGATGAAATCTTTAATACTTAAACATGAAGGTTATCATATTAACTATAAGATAGGAATCTTATTTAACTGTCTTATATTTAAAGTATTTAAAGATTCCTGACTCATGACATTTTTTCAAAACATGTCAGCTGACATTCCAAATCTCATATAAAGCATGATGTTTTAAATTTACATTTGATATAATTATTTTAAAAATGATGTTAGCAAATGCATTTAACTAGAAACAGTTTGCTTGGTTTGAGGTAAGCCCCAAGTAAAAATTTTTTTTCAATCTGTGTGTCTGTCTGTGCATACTTTATGTACTATATGGTCTTCTCATACCCAACTCTATGTAGATAATTATGAATCCATTCAGTTTACTTAACACCAAGTACAACAGAATCACAATAATAGGTGGTTTCTATTCATGCAAAACTTTGCTTTTTTTTTCTTTTTGAGGGCTCCCACTGGGCATGTTCAGTTTATTTCAATACAAATGCCTCTTTAAACAGTTACTAACCATTATTTGTATAGCAGGTTATTTTCAACCTTCAGTTAGGCAGTTTTAAGGCTGTTTTTCGTAGTCCTTCATATTACTTTGTATATTCACTCTTCCTTAAGTTGGAAAAAGAAGAGCAAATACCTGTTGGTAGGGCTAATGTGGCATGAAAGCAGAAAAAGAAGTCATCTAAACTTGGCAAGGTAACAGGTGATGCACTGTTTCAAGAGTATTGTGAGATTAGAATTGTCTCAAAATCAAATGAAGCTGGCATAGAAGAAAGTTGCTGCTATAATGCCAGCAAAAGTAATTAAACATTCTTAATTTTTTTTAGTTATACTTACCAAAATTATTAACTGTAATTACTAAAAGTTAATTACTGAAACATAATTACACTAAAGGTGTAAGTTACATGATATAGAAATAAAAGTTTATTCATAATTAACTTTATAAACATGTTGTTGGAATTTGAAATATAATTGTGTAAAATAAGTATGCTTCTAAATAGTATGGCATAACACCCATTTCTGATCTCCAACTAATCATTTTTTGACTATATAACTCTTAAGTCACAGCCTTTAATCTGAAAAGACATATCATTTGGTTCTTTATTCACCAAAAATTAAGTAGGCAAGTATCTTCAAAAGAGCTTTTATACCAATGTATCTCTAATGCCTAGAACAATAAATGAGACCCAGAAATGTTCAATATATATCAGTTGAATAAATTAATTTTAATAATCAGAATATGTACTTTGACATATGACATAAATCTTCTTAGATTTAGTTCAGTTTCCAATAAATTATTTTTTATATTACCACATTTTCCCTGAATATTGTCCCTCTTATTATTTTTACATTTCCTTTAAATGAAGGCACAACATTACAGTAAAAATCTGTTTTTAGTAATTCTAGTTTTACTAAGGGATCAAAATTGTCTTCAACAATATTTTTATAACTGACAATTTCTTCTAAAATACGTAGAGTTAAAAAATTAATGTTATTACATTATCTTACCCTCAGCTCACTATTCTCTGTCCTGCTCACATGAGAAAAGAAATGTATTTATTTTCCTTCACACATGTTAATTCAAATATAATTGTATTTTTTCACTATATTTTTCAAACTTAAAACACAGGCACAAAGTTTCTCATGGAGTGTAGCTCTTAATGAGCTAGTAAGTAAAGGTGGCCCAGAACTTTGGCCCTGCCTTTTCAGTGGGATCTTGTCAGAGAACAGAAAAAACTGAGCCTAGCAGGCTGGAAACAGAATCCTGCTACTTGGTTTACATTCACTCACATACTTAACATTATCTACTAAGACCAGGCAGTGATTTAACTCCCAAGATTTATAAGATATGCAAAACACCATGGCCTGTTTCATATTCTAGTGGGGTAGAGAGTCAAGAATATGAATGATGACATTAATACAGAGTGAAAGTGCCAAAGAGAAGTGCTGAACGTCCTACAGCAAAGGGAAGTTAAGAAGACAAAGTTGGGGAATTAGGCTTGGCAGATATTCAGGATACCATGTGTGAAGAAAAAGATGTATGATCAATTAAAAGGGGCACATTTTGGACACAATGGACAGGTTTCCAAGGTTCAAGAAAGGTACATAAGGGAATGTGTTGTAATAATCCAGGCAAGAGATGATGAAGGCCTGAATGAAGGCAATGCTTATCTTCTCACCAAGAGAAAAAGAATCGGGGGACAGGGCTCCAAAATACTTTAATACTCTAGGTGTGAATGTTCTAAGAATCTTGAATACTTGAATATCTAGGCAATTGCTACTCCCAATTGATAATTTCACTTTTAAGTCATGGTCCTTTCTTGGAGTTCAAAGGTCAGTTCTAATTGGCCTTCATACTAACTGAAAAGATTCTATTCTATTTTCCTGGTCATTATTAGTCTTTTGGTCTCTTCTGCTTGGGCCTGCCATAGTCTGAATCAAGTCAAGGTTAAAATAATTATTAAAACCTCTCTTCAATGGAGTAGAAACTTGAAAAGACCAGGTTGAGCCAGTGTGCCACCTGAGCTTTGAGTGTTCTCAATAGTGAGTCTAAAAAGATGCAATAGAATGGGAAAGCTATTAAACGACAGGAAAATACACCAGAAGCCTTGTGGAGTCAGACCTGCAAGGCTGTAAACTGTGGTTCCTATGTTGCAGATTAGGGAGAATGACTTCATCACATTTTTTGGCATTCATGAAGTTGGACTAATAATACTAACCTCATAGGGTTGTATGAGCATTTGTCATAATATCTTATATTCATATATCAGATAAAATAAAGTATAACAGCACATATCTCTGTGACCAACACATTATGTATGTTCAGTAAGTGTTATTTCTCTTGCCGGCCCTCCCCTAAGAAAATCAAGTAGAAAAAGAAAAACTAAATTTCAAAAGGCTTTCCCTACCTGGGCCTTTGCAAATGCTGTTCCACTCAATGCATTGTCTCTTTACCTGGTTAGCTTTTCTTTCTTCTGGTCTCAGCTTAGGAGATAATTCCTTCAAGAAATCTTTTCTGTTGGCTGAATTCTGTGTTCTTTCTTAGGAGCTGGTCTTTGTGTTTCATTAAACTGGTCATTAAAATGATTATTTGTTTCCTTTTTTTTTTTTTGCAGTACGCGGGCCTCTCACTGTTGCAGCCTTTCCCATTGCGGAGCACAGGCTCCGGACGCTCAGGCTCAGCGGCCATGGCTCAGGGGCCCAGCCACTCCGTGGCATGTGGGATCTTCCCAGACCGGGGCACGAACCCACATCCCCTGCATCGGCAGGCAGACTCTCAACCACTGCGCCACCAGGGAAGCCCTATTTGTTTCCTTTTCAGAATCATACATTAGACTGTAAGCCCTTTGAGGGCAGGAAATACCTCTGATGCCACTGTTTCCTCCATGCCTAACATAGGGACAGGCTCACTGTAAACTCCAAAATATGTTCACTGACCAACTGACTAATGGAATAAAATTGCTCTGGAAGGAAAATGGTAAAAATAATCCCATTGTGTCTTCACATATGTTAGGTTCAAAACTATAGTTCATAACTTTTATAAGTTACTTGATAGACTATGGCTCTAATACCAGTTACAATAGATGACATGTTGGATTACTGTCAGATACTCCAAATTTTATAAACTTGAGATACTACTTAATGTCTGTACTTACTGGAATCAGTGGGAGCAAGCCATACAGGTATATTTCTAATAAACTGAGTTCAAATTGACATTATAATGGTTCCTCAAGCAGGTCACTAGAGGACTTTGAAAACATCAGTGAGATGACAAACAGATTGCCATTTGATTTGAATACCTGGCTCTTAGACACAGATTGAATTGGTCCTCATTGGCTCTTCTGCCCTGATATCATTACTGTTTAATTAAAAATAACCTCTGATATTGTTGACCTCATACTGAACACCCAGATTTAAATGAAGAATGCCATACTTATAATTTTGTTGATGTATACTAGGAATCCTTGCTCCAGAACTGCATGAAATGGAGTTATATTTGTTTGACTAAAAGAATACTTAATTTTACTTTTGCCATTATTTATCACTGTCTCTCCTCCCTGGGCACTGGTGTTAAAATTAATTTGCTTTTCAGACCTCGGATTTTATATTGCCATTAGTGTTGTGAAATGTTTTTACTCAGAACAACTAAGAACTGATGTTTTACTTCCCACTAATGGACCTTTAATTAGGCACTGTAATGAACCATTCTGTCATTTCTTCATTTATAGAGAGAAGATTTTGTATATGCAAGATACAATTTTGACAGAACACCAGGTCCATTGAACCTTGCCAACTCGCATCTAACAGATTCTAAATTTATTACGCTTTTGTCAGCTGTTGGATTTATCATTTTAATGATACCGTCCACAGACATTTTGCTGCCAAAGAACAGCATCAACGTTTGTTGATATTTTGATCAACAACTCCTGGGGTCCAATTCTGACTGTACTATTACTTCTCTGGGACCTTGAGCAAGTTATTTAACCTCTGCCTAAGGATTAATTGGTTAATTTTAATAAGTGCTTTGTTGTAAAAGGTGCTATGATTGCTAATAGTGATAATGAAATTATAATGCAGCCTTTTATAATGCATCAGGCTACCTCAGACTGTGATTCTATTAAGTTGCTAACTAAAATATAAGCCAACTGAATTTATTCTTTTTAAGAATACAAATCATGATAATGATGGCCACATAGTATTTTTTTTAACTTAGTTTAAAAAAAATCAAATATGGTGATGCTTCACCTTAAACAAAACAAAACAAAACAAAAAGGCTGGTGTACCATGATGGTGGACCAATTGGGAACTGAGAAACAGCTCCACACAAAAATACCATATGATTGTACCCTAATTAAATGTAGCTTTTGAGCATTACACTGATAATTCTTTTATAAACTTGCCTCCAAACTGCTTTCATTTACTTATCTATGATTATGTATTTGTTCATTTGTTTATTTGACCAATGTCACTGTTGGGTATGGTCTCAAAGAGGTCATCCCAGACAAATAGAAGGAATATACACAACTAATAACACTAGGTAAAAGTGAATAGAGCTAAAAAGAAATAAAGAAGCAGTGACTTGAAAATTTAGAAGACAGAGAGATTAATTCAAACTGAGGGTGGTTATGAACAACTTCAAAAAGGAAATGATTTTTGAGCTGGACAGAGACAGACAGATAGGATTTGGCACTGAGAGATTAGGGTGAGGAGAAATATGAAGAAAGTGCATTTCAAAGGGAGAGAATAGCATGAGAAAGTCACAATGCCAAGGAAGTTGACCTTTGGAGAAGCATGATCAGTGTGGTTTTAGTAGAATAAAGGAGAGAGTGCAAAAATAGTTGGGATAGTAAGTAGGGTCTGCATTATGCAGGATCATGGTTGGCATTGCCCTGATTCACTTGGACATCATTCAGTGTGGTGGGAAATGTGGAGCTGAAAAGAAAAAAAAAAACCCTGCACGTTAGTAGATGGGAGTTGTGCTGGACTATTATGCTATGTTGAGAGGCGGGAGATGAGAGGATGCAAGTAACATGTGAGGAGGATACACACATATAACTGGACTGTATTTGCCAGATAAACTGCTGGTCTGTGATGCATATCACTTAAGAGATAAATTGGGTGAACAATGTGAAAAGGGCATTGGATTAGGGTAGTGGCATCTATATATGTTGAAAAGAGGCTGACCTAATATGAGGAGAATATACATATAGGAAAGGAAACATCAAATGTAAAATAGATAGCTAGTGGGAAGCAGCCACATAGCACAGGGAGATAAGCTCGGTGCTTTGTGACCACCTAGAGGGGTGGGATAGGGAGGGTGGGAGGGAGGCTCAAGAGGGCGGGGATATGGGGACATGTGTATGCATAAGGCTGATTTGCTTTGTTATACAGCAGCAACTAACACAACAATGTAAAGCAATTATACTCAAATAAAGATTTAAAAAAAAAAACTGAATCTCTTTGCTGCAGAAGTGGTCTCCTGCTATAATATCAGAGAAAAAATATTTAATATTATTTTTGATTCTCAAATAAATCAGTATATATAGTTTGATTCTATGTTGTTCCATGTACTTTCTACAATGACCAGAGACCTAGGCCACTCTCTGTGAGGTCCTCAAAGATATCAGATAATCTGGGGACCACAATGTTAAGTAATTTTTAAGGGTGTGGACCCTGGAGTTGGATTGTATGAGCTTAAATCTTGGCTCTCCCAATTAGTAACTGTGTGATCGATCTTCAGGAGGCTATTTATGCCTCCCTAGTAGCCTCCTCTGTAAAATGAGAATAAAAATAAATAGCTACTTTATTCATAGGATTAAATGGATTAACAGAATTTATTTAAAAAAAAGAAGTAATTACAAGAGTGCCTAGATGTAGAAAGATCTCAGTAAATGTGACTGAGATCAAAAATCAGTTTTTTGGGGGGGATAAAACAAAACTGTGGCTGCTATTTTGAGAATAAATACAGAGGGTGCAGAGAGGAAGCATGGAGATAAATTAGTAATAATCCAGGTAAGAGATACTGGTAGCTTCTATAAGGGTAGTGAGAATAGAGGTGATGAGAAGCATTCAGATTCTGGGTATGTTTTAAAGGTAAATGTGAGAATAAGGGTGGGGTATAAAAGAAAGAGAGGAGTCAAAAGTGACTCCAAGATTTTTGGACCTGAACAATGTGTATTTCCCTCTACAAACACAGGGAAAACTATGGTAGACAAATTTTTAGATGAGAAAATCAGGTTAATTTAGAGCCAAGTCAAGCTGTCAAATAGACATTTAGGTATAAACATCTGGGATTCAGGCAACAGCTAGTTCAGCTAGAAATATAAATTTGGAATCATTCATATTTGGATGGTATTAAAAGCCAATTAGTTGAAATCATCTAGGCAGTGGGTCTCAATCTTAGTCATATATGTGAAATACCTGGAAAACTTTAAATATTATAGATGTCCTATTTCAGGCTAACAGGATCAAAGTCTTTGGAGGTAACTTGGTAAACTGTATTTAATAAAAGCTGTTGAGCCCATTCTAATGTGCAGAGTCGTATGGAAGTCAAGGGGTGGGTGTTTTAGAGAAGTGAGCTGTGAGAGCCATGGATTGGGTGCTTAGTGCTTGAGTCCTACACAGAGGAGATAAGCCCCCTTGTTAAGTTGGAGGGCCACTGGGACTAACAGGCTGTAGGAACCGCTGCTTTTGAGGAGAGCATGCATACTGGCTTACCCTCAAGGCAGAGCAGAAAGGGCAGATTGAAACTTCCTGGCTGGCTTTCTTACCACCTCTGTGCATGCCTAGCCCAAGCTGAGCAAATGCTCCAGCCCTGCTTGCTGCATGTCACAGTGCAGCATTCAATCTGGGGCTGCCACAACTGGGGAGAAAAACTCAACTATGGGACACAGAGGCGACAGGTCCCAGGGTGGAGCCCAGGTGGGGCAGCCATGGCCATCGATGGCAATTACTCAAGCAGTGCATCAGAAGCCACCCAGATCTCTGACAGTGGCTGCTCTACCACAGCCCACACCCCACATATGCAGAGAGTCCATGTAGGCCTCACCTTCCCTGCAGTGTGATTCTACAATAGGGCAGTGGCAGTAGAGGCCATGGGGAGTCATTGGCTTTGAGGGACAAAGGGGACTTGGACTTGAAGCTGCATCTGAACAGAGTGAGGGAAATAACTGCTGATGCCTGCACAGGCAGTGCATCAGAGACAGCTTGAACCTCTGTCTGAGACAGACATGGGCTGAGAGCCCATGTGAGACCCCCTTGCTTTGACACTATCCTACCCTGGGAAGAGGGTCTCAGTGCTGGGAGAGGGGAAAGCACACACTTAAAGGAAACTGAGGTACCTTGGGGATAACCCTCATGGCTTTTGCTTCAGCACCTTGGGATCAGACCCCAGCCCTGATAGGGCCAATATGTCCATCGAGCAAAGAGAAACTCTTGCCTTACACCCAGCTCCAGCTGAAGCCCCTCCATCTCCAGCCCCATCCCCTACCAAGGTGTTAGCTGCCAGCACACCCTAAGGAAAGACATGACTTGTATACAGGACAAATCCAGCTCTGCCACCAAAGGCACTGAGCACACACAGTCTGTATAGAAATGTTTCCATATAAGAACACCCTCAAGACTGAAATAGGTAATTGTTTCACATAATTCATAGAGGCAGAGAAAGTTAAGCAAAATGAAGAGGGAGGGAAATATTCTCAACTGAAAGAGCAAAAGAAAAACCATGAAAGAAAATAATGAAACAGAAGTAACCAATTTATCAGATAAATAATTCAAAGCATTGGTAATAAGAATGTTAACTGAATAGGGAAAATAATAGATAAACACAGTGAAAATTTTAACAAGGAACAAGAAAATATAAAAAAGACCCAATCAGAAATGAAGAATTCAACAACTGAAATAAAAACACAGTAGAAGGAATGGACAGAGTAAGTAATAGAGAAGAATGCATAAGTGATCTGGAAGATAGAAGACTGCACATCATCCAATCAGGGCACCAAAAAGAAAAACAAGTTTTAAAAAAAGTGAAAACAGTTTGGGCTTCCCTGGTGGTGCAGTGGTTGAGAGTCTGCCTGCCGATGCAGGGGACACGGATTTGTGTCCTGGTCCGGGAGGATCCCACATGCCATGGAGAGGCTGGGCCTGTGAGCCATGGCCACTGAGCCTGCGCGTCCGGAGCCTGTGCTCCGCAACGAGAGAGGCCATAACAGTGAGAGGCCCGTGTACCGCAAAAAAAAAAAAAAAAAAAAAAATGAACAGTTTAAGAGAGCTCTGTGATAATGTTAAGCATACCAACATTTGCATTATAGGGATCCCAGAAGGAGAAGAGCGAGAGAAAGAGATTGAAAATATATTTGAGGAAATTATGGCTGAAAACTTCCAAAACCTGAAGAAGGAAACAGATATCTAGATATAGGAAGGACAGAAGGTCCCAAACAAGATGGAGTGAAACAGAGACCTATACCAAGACAAATAATTAAATGGCAAAAGTTGAAGATAAAGAGATAATTCTAAAGGCAGCAAGAGAAAAATAAAGAGTCATATACCCCGAAATGCCCATAAGGGTATTAGGAAGGAAATAATAAATATCAGAGAGTAAATAAATAAAATAGAGACAAAAAACTAGAAAAAAATCAATGAAACCATGAGCTGTTTTTTTGATAAAGATAAACAAAATTGATAAACCTTTAGCCAGGCTCACCGAGAAAAAAAGAGAGGGCACAAATAAAATCAGAAATGAAAGAGGAGAAATAACAACCAGTAGCAATGACAAACAGTTACATGCAAACAAATTGGACAATCTAGAAGAAATGGACAATTTTCTAGAAACAAATCACCTCCCAAGACTAAATCAAGAAGAAACAGATAATTTGAACAGAATGATCACTAGTAGTAAATTGAATTTCTAATAATAATAATAATAATTAAAAAAAAAACTCCCAGCAAACAAACTCTAAGATCAGATGGCTTCATAGGAAAACTCTACTAAACATATAAGGAAGAGCTGATACATATACTTCTCAAACTATTCCAAAAATTTGAGAACACTTCCACATTCATTCTATGAGGCCACCATTACCCTGATACCAAAATCAGACAAAGACACTACCAAAAAAAAAGAAAGAAAGAAAGAAAGAAAACAAGAGGCCAATATCTTTGATGAATATAGATGCAAAAATCCTCAACAAAATATTAGCAAGCCAAGTCCAACAATATATAAGAAGGATCATATAGCATGATCAAATTGGATTTATTCTAGGGATACATGGATGGTTCAATATTTGCAAATATATCAATTTGATACGCCACATTAACAAAAGGAAGCATAAAAATTATGTGTTCATTTCAATTGACACAGAAAAAGCATTTGACAAAATTCAACTTCCATTCTTGATTAAAAACTCTCATCAAAATGGTGAAAGAGGGAACATATCTCAACATAATAAAGGCCATGCATGGGAAACGCACAGCTAACATCATACTCAACAGTGAAAAGCTGAAAGTTTTTCCTTTAAATTCAGGAACAGAAAAGGATTCCCACTTTCACAACTTCTATTTAACATAGCATTGGAAGGCCTATCCACAGCAATCAGACAAGATAAAGAAATAAAACGTATCCAAATTGGAAGGGAAGAGGTAAAACTGTCACTATTTGCAGATGACAATGATACTCTATGTAGAGAACCCTAAAGCCTCCACCCATAAACTATTAGAACTAATAAATAAATTTAGTAAAATTGCAGGATACAAGATTAATATACAGAAATCTGTTGCTTTCCCATACTCTAATAATGAAATACCAGAAAGAGAAAACAAACAAAAATTCTTCTAAAAATCACATCAAAAAGAACAAAATACCTAAGAATAAAATTAACTAAGGAGGTGAAAGACCTACACTTTGAAAACTATAAAACATTGTTCAAAGAAATTGAAGATGATACAAAGAAATGGAAAGATATCTATGATCTTGGATTGGAAGAATTAATATTGTTAAAATGGTCACACTTCCCAAAGCTATTTACAGATGTAATGCAATCCCTATCAAAATACCTAAATACATTTTCACAGAACTAGAACAAATAATTCTAACATTTATATGGACCCACAAAAGACCCCAAATTGCTAAAGCAATCCTGAGGGGGGAAAAATAAGCAAAACTGGTGGTATAACCTTCCCAGACTTCAGACTATACTCCAAACTATAGTAATCAAAACAGTATAGTATTGGCACAAAAACAGACACATAGATCAATGGAAAAGAATAGAGGGCCCACAAATAACTCCATGCACTTACAGTCAATCTTACAAAGGAGGCAAGAATATACAATGGAGAAAAGACAGTCTCTTCAACAAGTGGTGCTGAAAAAGCTGGACAGCTACATGTAAAACAATGAAATTAGAACACTGCCTCACACCATATGTAAAAAAAAAAAAACTCAAAATGGTTTAAAGACCTAAATGTAAGGCCTGAAACCATAAGACTTTAAGAGAACATAGGCAGGATACTCTTTGACATAAATTGTAGCAATATTTTTTGGATCTGTCTCCTAAGGTAAAAGAAAATGGGACCTAATTAAACTTAAAAGCTTTTCATAGCAAAGGGAACCACTGACAAAATGAAAAGACAACCTACTGATGGGAGAAAATATTTGCAAATGATATGACTGATAAGTGGTTAATATTGAACATATATAAACAGTTCATACAACTCAACATTAAAAAAAACCGACCTGATTAAAAAATGGAAAGAAGACCCAAAAATACATTTTTCTGAAAAAAGACATACAGATGGTTAACGTGAAAAGATTCTGAACATCACTAATTATTAGAGAAATGCAAATCAAAACAACGAGCTCTCATGTCACACCTGTCAGAATAGCTATCATCGAAAAGTCTACAAACAACAAATACTGTCGAGGATGTGGAGAAAAGGGAACTCTTGTACACTGTTGGTGGGAATGTAAATTGATGCAGCCACTATGGAAAACAGTATGGCAGTTCCTCCAAAAACTAAAAACAGAACTGCCATATGATTCTGGTCCTGGGTATATATCTGGACAAAATGAAAGCACTAATTGAAAAATATATATGCACCCCAATGTTCACAGCAGCACTATTTACAATAGCCAAGATATGGAAGCAACCCAAGTGTCCATCAACAGAAGAATAAAGAAAATGTATATATACAATGGAATATTACTCAGCCACAAAAAAGAATGATATTCTTCCATTTGCAGCAATGATATTCTTCCATTTGCAGCAATGTAGATGGACCTAGAGAATATTATGCTTTGTGAAATAAGTCAGACAGAGAAAGACAAATACTGTGTGATATCACTTATACGTGGAATCTAAAGAATAAAACAAATGAATGTATATAGCAAAACAGAAACAGACTCATGGATATAGAAAACAAACTAGTGGGGAGAGGAAAGGGAGGAGGGGCAAGATAGGGGTATCAGATTAAGAGATACAAACTACTATGTATAAAATAGATAAGCGACAAGGATACTTTGTACAGCACAGGGAATTATAACCATTATTTTGTAATAGCTTTAAGTGGTATATAATCTATAAAAATACTGAATCACTATGCTGTATACCTGGAACTAATATAATATTGTAGAGCAACTATACCTTAGGTTAAAACAAATGAGCAGGGAAATGAAGTTGTAGCTAGAAAGGGATGTGAGCACAAAGGAAAGTTTCTAAAGAAAGGACTAGGTAAAAAGAAAAACACGGATAAGGCAGAAGAAAGAGGGGACAGTTTATGAGATGTGTCCATGAGTATCTAAAAGGGATATAATGTAGGAGTGGACAGTGTAGCATTAGACATCACATGGGTCCCTAGTCATAAGAAGGAAGACAGAGGATGTGGTGTAGGACAAAGTAATTTGAGGGATCTGGTGGTGGGAGCTTGTGGCAGTTTTCTTTAGACAGCTTCTTTTTTTATTAATGAAATAGGAAGCAAGTTCCAAAGCTGAGAATAAAGTTGGGGCACAGGTATTGGAGGTTTGGGGGGAAAGGAGAAGATGTGACACAGACATCTAGGAGGGTTAATGGATTAATGAAATACAGTGGAAACCATAGTAAGTGCCCATATGAGATTAGTGATAAAACCTCAAGTTAGACGAGTCTATTTTTTTTTTTTTCAGTTGCATTCAGCAGTGGGGTGCCAGTTCAGGACAGATGAAGAACTGGATTTAACCATGGCTATGGTTTTCTAGAAAAGTACAAGAGAGGGGAGAGGGAGCAAGATTGTTAAGGGTGTATACAAGGGAATGACTGCAGTGATGGACCGTGGAATCTAAGCTGGGAAAGGAAAAAACAGAATCTTTAAAATAAGAGATGGATGGGCCTCCCTGGTGGCGCGAGTGGTTGAGAGTCCGCCTGCCGATGCAGGGGATGCGGGTTCGTGCCCCGGTCTGGGAGGATCCCATGTGCCGCGGAGCGGCTGGGCCCGTGGGCCATGGCCGCTGAGCCTGCGCGTCCGGAGCCTGTGCTCCGCAACGGGGGAGGCCACAGCAGTGAGAGGCCCGCATACCGCAAAAAAAAAAAAAAAAATAAGAGATGGATGAAGAACAACGTAAAGAATTGTTAGATTTGGGGTGACAGGGGGTGGACTTGAAAAATAGGGCATGGCTGAAATTGAGGTAATGGAGTGTAGATCTAGGTGATAAGATTACTTAATGTACAGCTCACAGCCTGCTGTCAGACTGTCTTGTGGGTGTTGCTTTCACTTACAGTACTGACATCTGTCTCCAGTGTGTTCAGGCTGGCAGTCGCAGTAAGGCTGGTTCCCAGCAGTAACACTGCAGGTCCCTCCATTTTGACAAAAATCCTCACAGACTGTCTTACCACAGTTTGGTCCAGTGAACCCTAGTGCACAGCTGCAGGTGGGTCTCCCTATTGGGAAAAAAAGGTAATGAAAAGGCAATTAGTTGACAAAATTGTTTACTTATATGGAATCTTCACTAGGTAAGAATCAAGAAGTCAGTATTTGGAGCACAGTCTGTCCACTACTTAATCTGTGACTTTACACAGTAACATGACCTCTCTGTGTCTCAGCTTCCCCACGTTCCAACGAAGCCTGGGTTAGAAGATCGCTCAGGTTCACTTCAGGTAAAATAATCAGAGCTCATTTTATGAACAATTATACATGCATACATACATTTTATGCTTTAAAGTGCTTGTGTTATTCTTTGTGTTTCTGTTTTCATGTCCATTTTGCTTTTCAATTATTTTTGTTCTATTCATATGGTAATGCAGATTGTGCTGGCCATTAGAATATAAAATAGAGACAATCATATTTCCCAGTGTTCAATCATCAGGTACCAATCACTGCTGTATCTACATAAAACATGAGCTTAGGCTTATTATAAATAAATATTTTAATAAGTTTAAAGTGGACATGTCATCTGTAATAAGATTTATGAATATTATTTTATTTGATATAAATATACATACTGCATTTAGTATATAAGCACTTACTGAATCCTATTTTATTTCATTTTATATTTTTATTCATGGTGAAGGACTGTACTTGTAGTCTAAAGATGATTTAAGAAATCTAATGTTAATAGCACATAATAGCAAATCTGACAGATCATCTATGGATATTTTATTTGTTCTGTGGGAACTAACATCACAATGAAAGGTGAACAATCCTTTAAGGTGTTTTGAATGTAACACAGTTAACTGTTATATCAAGAATGAGTCTCTCTAACTGCCTGGACTGTCAAGAACTGAGTGGAAAATGGAGTCTAGAATTAGCTCTTCAGGAGAAGTGAAGGAAAACAAAGCAAAATGAATGGCTACCATTTGTAATGGGGGCAGAATAAAGTTTAGAGGTTGTACAAATATAAACTAATAACATGAAAGGGAATAACAAAGAAATTCAGTTATTGATCTCAGTTAACTAGGACTCAGAAAATGTCATTTAGTTGTCTAGTATCAGAGAATATCCAACCATCTCCTCTCTCACCATTGTTGACATGCAACATAATTAGAATGGTCAGAAAAATGCATTAAGTGTAAGGCTTAAAACTTGAAGTGTAAAAGTGATAAAAGTTTTTTTTCTGTTGCCATAGATTCTACATTCTACTTTGAAGGACAATTCTATACATATATATTTTTGAAAAGCATTCTTAAGTGAATAAAACATCTCCAAATAAAATCCACCTGCATTTCCAAGAAAATGAATAAATTGAGCTCCACAATTTATTTATTTAGTTTCCTTTGAAAGGTCTCCACACACTTACAAATGCTAGAATCTATTGCTTCTCAAGGAAGAAAGTTATATACATTTTTACAGTGGGTATTATTGCTTTAAAACTTATTTATATGTGTTTTTAGTTTGGTGGCAGATAAATGCCTATTAATAGGTTAAGAAACAAGGTAAAATTTATACACATTAAAAGCTGTAATGTGTATAAAATAACCTCATATTTTTTTATTGCCAGAAAACAGCTTTAAAACTTTTAGCCAAGTATTTTTCTTATAAAAGTAGTGAGTTTTCTAGCTGTTGCTTACATACAGACAAATAGACACAAACGAGAATGATGGTAGAAGATGAAGAGGATAGATAATTGTTAGAACATAGTCACTAAGGAAAATGAAAGCCCTGAATAAAAGAAGTAATTCATCTACATCAATGAGAACCAGTGAACAACTTACAGAGAAATAGAACATACAATCAGGAACACAAATTAACATGAGCTAAATGTGAAACAAACAGTATAGAAAGTATAAGGGGAAATCAAAATGCATTAGAACAATCAGAAAAAGTGCCATATAACGTACAACTTATACACTGTAGATATAAGTTTTTCTACCTTAATTTCTAGGTGTTTTTCTTTTTGTTTAAGAAACTAGGAGTAAAAAAAGTAAAATGATAGAAGTTTGAAAGAAATAAACCCAACCTGCTAAGGCACTTGAAAATTCCTCTGTTCCAGTCGCTCAGAGAGAGGACACCATGCTTTCATCTCATCTACAGCTGTTTTGAAACTAGGGCAGAGTGACCAGGTTGTCCCCCAGCTAGAATATGCCTCTCATCATTTAGATTCCAGCTGAATTATTTTCAAAAAGCTCCTCTTTCTCTTCCTTTGAAGAGAAGATTTATTTTTGATAAGTATAAATCTTCATATTCAGGAGAATATTGTGTAACTTGAAACAGTGTGGTGATACAGCAGATCTTTTGTTTGCTGATGGGAAATGAACCATCAGCTGCAGAATTTTATAACGGGTTCCAGCTAATATTTTCAAGAATCGCTCTGGGTGCACCCTAACAAGTTGCACTGGATTCATTTTATAAAGATTTTTTAGGTAGCTGAATTTGATTTTGACATTTGAAAAGGAAACAGCACCATTACAATGACTAAGGGATGGATTTATAGCAGTGATGCATCCAGGGAGCTGGGGAGTTGACAGCCTGTGAAGGTAGCTCAATCAGAAAGAGCGTCAATTGACCTGAGGAAGAAGGGGAAGGAGGGGTTTGCTGGCTCTAATCAGTCTAGTTCCTATAGCATTCTTAGCTAAGACTTTAACAGCGTAGGTTATCAGACTGCCTGGATTCATAGACTATCTGTGCCAATTACTGGTGTGGGACCATGCGCAAATATCAGCTCTCTGTTCCTCATGTGTAAAAATGGGATAATAATAGTACCTACTTCATGGGGTTATTGTGTAGAATCACATAGAATAAATGAGAAACATTTCTAACTGTGCCAGGCACATAGAAAGCAATCAGTTACATTTTAGCTCTGAATATTATTGTTATTCCTATTGAGATTCACCACTTACAGGTATGACTTACTCTGTGACCCTGTCTACAAAGGCACTGTAACATTCTAGAAAAATCATTCTGAAAATTTTCTTAAATTACACACTTTATCTGCATTATTTATTTAAGATACAATTAAATTTGAATTTGTTTATGTGGCAGTGCTGGGATAGAACAGGTATTCCCCACAAACTTCATCTCAAACTCCAACATTTTTAAACTTTGAAGAATGGGTCCTTCTGTCTTCTTTATCTCCTAAATATGCTTAATCCTACACATTAAAAGAAAGAACACACACACACAACACAAACAAAAACAAACCTAATGGGCTTCCCTGGTGGTGCAGTGGTTGGGAGTCCACCTGCCAATGCAGGGGACACAGGTTCGTGCCCCGGTCCGGGAAGATCCCACGTGCCGGGGAGCGGCTGGGCCCATGATCCATGGCCGCTGAGCCTGCGTGTCTGGAGCCTGTGCTCCACAACGGGAGAGGCCACAACAGTGAGAGGCCTGTATGCCACACACACAAAAAAACCCAACCAAACCTAATATTTGCCACATTTATCTACTTGTATAACTTCAAAATTTGGTACATTCTCAAGCTTTTTTCAAACGAAAGCTACACTTACTGCTTCCAATTCTACCAATACATGACAAAGTAAAATCCTCGATCATAAAGTCACATTCCAATCCTTCACTGGGTTTGTAGATTTTATTTTTTAATATACAAAATAATGGGTCAATCTGTTGCTTCTCTTTGTTCCCTCTGAAGACAGGCCAGATCTCTCAACATGTAAGTACTGCTCCTACAAATCAACTCTGATTCCCTGTTGGTAAGAAAGGATTAGGAATGGAGAAGTTAATGTTGGTGTTGTCTTTACTGTATATTTGTGTACTCTTGCAAAGCTTACCTCTAATCCCTTAATCCCTAAATCTACTGATTTCTCCTCAATCCTCCTCCTCCTCAAATTTTCTCCATAATTTTATATTTATTAATATCTACACTTGAAAATTTTATCTGCACTTGGCTTCTAAGACACTAGCATTGTTGAATTCCCTTTTTTCTCTGACTGCTCTTTTATAATTGTCTTTACGTTCTCTTTCTCTCTCTTTCTGGTGATATTATCCAATTTCATGGCTTCAGTAATGATCTCTCTATATGAATGTCTCGGTCTCGATTTTTTGACTCTGGGCTCATTCTCCTTCCTAAATTTCAGACCTTCATTTTCACTCCCTGTTTTATGTCCCTGTGTGGATATCTCTGGCTGTTCAACAGGTTCATCTACTCCTCCCATGACTCCCTAAGAGAGAAAATTCCTCTCATAAACATTGTCCTCAGTAGCACACACGCTTTCACTAGACTGAAGGCTCTCCCAGTGCCGTATTAAGTTCCACACTACACGTTAACAAAGTGCCTTGCTAGATGTATGCATATAATAAATGGAGGTTAATGTAGTTATATATTACTTCTGTTTATAGATAAATGGAAGCTTATCTCATATAAACTGTTGCAGCAAATTTTCATACAACATAAATTAAAAATAAACTCTTGAATTTAACTAGGTAACCAGTAATAGCTGATGTCAAACATGGTAAGTACATAACTACAATCACTAACCATCTACAGTTAAGGATAAATATTAGTAATATCCGTTAGCACAACTGAAGATTATAATGCTCATAAGAAAAACTGGAAATGCCTTGGAAGCTCATAGAGTTCTCTAAACTTCATTGTTCTTGCATGGCCCTTATATACCAAAAACCACGGTCTCAGTAAAAATGGTTGATTCTAAAATATTTCATAAGAATATTTAATAGTAATTAAATAAATTTGGTACAAAGTTAAATTACTTGGGTTTTTTTGTTTTTTTTTTTTAATCAGGAAGACCTGAGAAAGAAACCTGGTTATATATTTATTAATTGTGTGGCTTTGGAAAACTTAGACATCCTCACTGGATCTCCTTCTGGATCTCATTCTGCAAAATGGTGATAGCAATGCCTGCCATGTGCTGGTAAAACACTTGTCTCAATGCCTGCCATATAGCAAGTACTCAATAATTGTAGGTTTATTAGTAATAGTAGCATTGGCGTTATTATTACTCTTAGTATTGCTATTAAACAAATCCTCAATTTTGGTTGTTATTTAACCTTCACTGAGTACATTTGCCTTTGTTAGGAGACTCCATATGGAATCCTGATGCACATTTTTTTCCATTTTCATTCTTTTGAACAAAACATGCCTATAGGTAATCTATATATATCAGTTCAAAACAGTATATTTTAATATACATAACAGTGAAATATTTTCTTATTATATAAGTAATTATATGGATATCATAAAGATTTATCACTAATCCCTGTTAAATGAACATTGAATTTATGTGACGTGGTTACAATTTACATCTAGATAAACAAATCTTTAACTATATGTTATCTTTAGTTATATACTCACAGAAATTTCTCTGATATGGGCAGACAATACTGATGATTTTCAGTGATAATAGACAATGTCTTAGAGAACTGACTTTGACATAATCTATGTTCTCAGGTGTTGGTTTTCTTACTTAATCATGCTAGCTTACATCTAAAAAGTGCCACATAGAGTGTTTCAAATTAAATAAAATAATATAATTAAGGAAATTACTAGAATCCTTGGCATTTGAATTGAGAATTCAATTATAGTAGTCACTATAATATGACAATAATTATGTTTGTAAAATTTTCAAAATGTTATAATTATTGAATTACTGCATACTTGCTAATAATTTTAGAGTAAAATTTGCAGGGTAGCTTTTAGTCAAGTAATATATCAATCAATATGTTTCTCAAAAGCATACATTTTCATTTGAATATTATTAAGGTGTATGTTGTTGGCATTTTTCAATAACTTGATTTAAAACTGTGTGTCTTTAAAAGCTAGATTTATTTAATAAACAGTTTTTAAGCTGATTATAAAAATACTACTCATCAGTTTGATTTAATTGATATTGTATGATTTTAGTAGGCAAAATAACCTCTCTGCTCAATATTGGAAAAATAAATTATAACTTTTTTCTATCTAAACACAACACCTGAAGATGTATGGTTTACTCAGTATTTTGTAGTAACTTTTAAGGGAAAAGAATCTGAAAAATAATATATATATAACTGAATTACTTTTTTGTACACCTGAAACTAACATAACATTGTAAATTAATTATACTTTAATAAAAAAAATAAAAAAATAAATTTAAGAAAAAAATGTGATTGACTGTGATGAAGGAATGCTAGGTAAAAGTAATTACATGTGAATTTCTTAGGAGACCATGACTATACTTATTATTTCTGAGTGGTAGATATCTGCTAGTGAACATTATTGATTGGTTCTCTTCTTAAGCTATTTATTTGAATTCATACTCATTTTTCTATGTGAGCCGCGCTACTTACCTTGTTTAACTTGGTCTTGTGCTTGTAAATTTTTGTCCCTGGTTATAACATTTTATACCTAACTAGTTTTCTATGCATTCAGTCATTGTTTAGTTCAAATAGTCTGACACACACATTGAGTGTAAGTAATAAAAGCATCTAATTGACATTTAAAATGCAGGGCATATTTATACACATTTACATTGAATGTTCTTCTCTGAAAATGCTATCTAAAAGTTACATACATCTTTAGTCAAAACGTCTTTACTATTTGGACAAAAGTTACATTCTTGTTCCTTCTTACAGAATAAAATAATAAGCCAAGAGACAAATCATCATAGCATCATTCAGTTACTTACTGGATTGTAATCAGAAAGCCTGTCTCCTGACCTCTAACACCCAAGACACTCTCCTTGGTGAAATCTGTCTTCACTTCTGACTTAGATTCAAGTAATAAAAGTTTTGAATGCTTTAAAAAATTGCTAGTCTTTTTGATAAAGAGATTTGACATTCTACTTTTCCACTTAATATAATGTTTTCCTGGACTGAAAGTGAGTGCCCTTTTATACATAATTTTAGCAAGTTGGCTATAGCTGTTGGGTAGTCTTAAGTATTACAAAGATTACAGAGAACTATTCAGCAAAGCCTGACAAAGAAAACAAAGAACCGTGGGCTTTATCCAGCTTTCCTCCAGGTACTACTTAATATATTCTGACATGTTTCAAATTATAGGTCACAATCTATTTATACTTATGGAACGTTCATTTTTAGCCAACATTGTGGAAATGAGACTGAAACATTTTTGTCTTTTCTGTGAATACAAGTAAGCCAACTCAAGCCTTCTGACATTAGCCTAGAGAGCTATAAGACTAAATAGTTCAGTACTGCTCTCACCATATGGTCCAAACGAACCAGTAACTATGACTCATGAAGCCAGCAGCACGGTTAGAGAGAATCTTACTTTCATTCTCTCATAGGTTTGTTATGAAGATTCAAGGGCCAAGAACAGTGCCTGGCACTTAGTAAGCAGTCTAATATATATTAATTATCGTGATCCTGACAATGATAATAAGTAGTGTTATTTTAATTTCTGATTCTAACAATAAAGCATGGTTGAACATTTAGAAAATACAGAAGTATAATGAAGGACCTATTACATATGCAATTTTTTCATATTGGGCTCATAGTATACAAGCAGGTTTTTTCTTGTGCTTTTTAACTTTAAAATAAAATGTGAATATTTTTCTCTATTATTATATAGTTTACAATTATAGTTTTGTTTATTGTGTAACATTCATCTTTTAGATAGGTTATATTTTATATACTAACTACTTGAGTTTAGGTTTTTATCTCCAATTCTATATTATGAACAATACTACATTGAACATTTTCACTTCTAAATATTTTACTTTTCATTATTATGTAACCTTTGGAATATATTTCTAAAAGTGACATTATTTAGTTAAAGGACATTGGAACTTTTTTGTTTGTTTTGTTTTTTGTTTAATTTTTGAATTTTATTAAAATTTTTTTTATACAGCAGGTTATTAGTTATCCATTTCATACATATTAGTGTATACATGTCAATACCAATCTCCCAATTCATCCCACCACCACCACCCCCCTGCCGCTTTCCCCCCTTTGGGGTCCATACGTTTGTTCTCTACATGTGTGTCTATTTCTGCCCTGCAAATCTTGCTGAGTAATTCAAAACTGCTTGCTGCAAGGCTTGCACCATGAACATTTTCTTCTGGTACTGATTTAAGAATGCTGGTTTCACCTACGTCTGACTGGGCTCCTCCCTCTTTTCCCACTTTTCTCTGCTTTTATATATGTTTGTGTTCATATATGTGCATGTTCTGCCACTTGCTCCTTATGTTTTATGTTTTTTTTTCCATTGATTTGTCAAAGCTACATATTCCTGTGTTGCTTAATTTTTAAACTATATGAACTATTTTATGTTTTCAATTTTATATTTTCAACTTATTCTCTTGGATTCTTAAAAAGCAAATAGGACCAAATACCCAGCTTTCACCACTTTCTAAATATAACCAATATCTATGCTAAGGGAGCTAAGACATCAAGCTTAATTTAAATTAAAAACAGCTCTCATTTAAATATAAAGTGAAAGAAAAACAAAGAGGGACTGTTTAAATGTATGTTCACCCTTCATCAAGATATTAATTAGGTGACTGTGTACTTTACAGCCCAGATACATATGTGACTTGAGAGACATCAGTATAAATGTTTCATCATCTGTTTCATGCTGTTTCAAAGGTGCCCCAAATTTCCTAGCTTAACTTGCCTTTGAGCAAACATTTTTAGGGCAGTCATATTTGATCATAATTCATGGCAGTCACATATACTACCATCATATTTGGGGCAGTGGCCTGGATAGAAAGATCTTGAATAAATGAGATAGAAAATTATCTCCATCTACTTGGCTATTATAAGGGCCCTTTCCATTGCAGTGAGAAGATTTTGATTTTTTTCTTTCCTCAAGGGAGCCCTCTTTCCTCTGGCTTCATTTCTGGGAATAAAATCTTTCACTGCCAAAATACACAGATGTGGTGACAGAGGGCAACACAAAGAGAGCTTCTGCTGTCTTCTTGTTGAATTCATTTAAATACTTCAATACAAATGAATTGCCTACTATAAAAAACTGCACCATCATCTCTTCACCTAGCCATTTTTACATATATTCAAACTTCCCAAATTAGAATTGCCTTCCAAACTTTGAGTGGGAGTATTTAAGAATATTTCCCCAAATTTACAAAATTTCTTGCTCCATTCCTCTAAATCAATTGTGTAGAAAACCCTGATTCATTTTGATAGAAACATTAAAAGTCTAAATAACAGACCTATAAGAGTATGGAAAATACCACACAGAATGAACATATCTTAGAGAATAAATATTCATAAAAGTGAAGATTAATTGTACATATAATTACATAAATATCCATTATATCTGTGATGAAAAAATAATTCCACAAATTGTACTCTATTTTCTATATAAAATGACTGAATAATTCAATGCTTTATTCTATTTTGCATTGCTTTGCCAATGCAAACTTTATCTTAAATGTATCCTCCTATGAGCAGGTCACAGAAATTAACTACATGGATCCTTGTTGATATAATCAATGTCAAGCTATTTCATTTTGTAGTACCTTCTTATATGGATACAGCTCATATACCTAGTTTTTAGTTTTCTTTATTACAAAAAACCATAAGGAATGAGGAAAAATTCATTCCTACATGTAAAATTTTAATTACGCCTCTCAGATGTGTGCCTTTAATTAACTGGTGACATTTCCTTTGTTCAATTATTATAGTTCTATACAACTGTCACAAACTTATAAAGTTTAATTAAGGCTGCCCCAAACCCTAGTTATATAGTGTCCACATAGGAGTTTGCCAAAGGCTTAACTGTAAGTAAACCAACAATGAATAAATCTATGAGTTGCCCACTGGGATTTGTTTCACAAATTAACATTTGTGTGGAGATAATGAGGTTCTACAGTCTATAATACCAAACAATGTTTTATAAAACCACATTTTTAAAAGTGAAAAATGCTTTGTAAATGACTTAATTAGCTATTATATTATTATTTATAATTAGATGCTATAAGACAATAAACTACATGGCTATATCTCAAGTTGAATTCATATGAGAACTCATTTATATTACTAATTTGAAATATAATTTTTTCTGAACATATTATCTATGTAAATCAAGCTCTAATACTCTGTGTGCATAGATAAACTTGATATATTATGGATTTTAAGAATGCAGCAAGGCCTGGACAAATGACTTGAATGAAACATCAAAAGTTGTGCTGTATTTATATATATTTCAGGACCCATTAACAGGATACCAAATTCAATGTTTCACAGAGATTTGTCCCTGTGCACTGATTGCAGGTTGAATAGGTAGCCATAGTTTGGAGTGCCAAACTCTTTATCTAGCTGGCTTAAATATTTCCAAAGGTAAATATAATAAACTCATCTGGTCACAACCCAAAGATTTTTTTTATCTTAATGAGAAAATTAAGTTAACAATTAAATAATAAAACTCTAAACAACTCATTTGCATAAGAGAAGCTTCTTCCCTAAAGCTAAGTGGTATGTGTGTTGCTAAAATATAATTACAGGTCACACCCTTTTACCGTACATTCAATGGATTCTCATTTGCATATTCAATGAAGGTCTCAGTACTACAGTTTTTCCCACAGCAATAGAATATACTTTATGGACTAGCTCCCCCTCAGGCAGAATGAATATATGTAGTAAGACTCCTAGTCCCTTTTTTAGTTCAATCAACCTGCTGAATATTTTTTCAAAATTCTATTGAGTAGTTACAATGATCTTAATTATCAATTAATCATAAGTCCAAAACATTTATAGGTATAAAACTATCAAACTATCAAAGAAATAGTATTGCTTTTACTCTTAGAATGCAAATCAGAAAACAGCTTGCTTCTCCTGAACTCCATTGAAAATGCTTCTTCATGTGGCTCTTTCAGTTAGCATTATGCTAAATACTTCAAAGAATAGCTTAAGCAATAGAAGCAGTGAGAAATCCCAGTAAGAAAGAAATTTACCATATAGGGGATGTGAAGATCATATGGATTGCTTTTCCATCTGACTACCTAAATCCGCAGTTATCGTAGGAGAATTAAATGTACATAGATTTCACTCTAATAGTTGCATAATCTTCTTTGCACTAATACTGGAATTTTCAAATTATATTTCTATTATGTATTATGGTTAATTTTTTTCCAGTGGGAGCATATTTTAAATTTAATAGAAGTCAGTAGGAAAATATGTTTTAGTATTCACTTATGTGCTATAGAAAACACTTTTTGTGAGCATAGATATAGCATAAATTAGTAAGAATCTCAAGTATATCCTAATATGTAGTAAACTGATGTTTTCAAAGCAATATGTTTTGAATATACTACATTGCAATGACAACAGAGTAGTTGTGATTTTAGATGGAAATTATGAGGCTCTAAGATGAACTGATATAGTATGCATATATTTAAAATAAATCAAAATTTTAATAACATGAGTTTTAGCATTAGGCAAACTTCAATTAAAAAAAAAAACAAGCGATTTTGGAGTCAAATAGATAAGGCTTGTAAAACTGATTTTGCCTCATCATTTTAAGCCAGAGTCAGAATATCTATAAGCACTGAGCCCTGTCAATGGTACACACTTAACACAAGATAATGATCATTATTATTGTTAATTTTTGTGACTTGGACTTCGATTGATATACTCAATTTAGAAAAAATGCCACTGATTACGTTGAATTAATTATTAGATTTAATCTTTGTTAATGTATTTGTTCAGACAACAGGAATTATATTCATAGCATTAAGTATTTTCTGTAGATTTTTCACATATAAGGAAAATTACAGATGATTTGAATATACAATGCCACTCAATTATTTACCTAGAGCTGATGGCACACAAGTTCCTCCATTTTGACAGTAGTTGCTACAGTGGTTGATTTCACATCTCTCTCCTGAATAACTAGGCCAACAGTGACACCTCAAATCACCTTTCTCATTTAAAATGCATCTTCCTCCATTTTCACAAGTCAGTTTGCATGAATCATCTGGTTATAAGAAGAAATGTACAAATTAGCATGCCATTCAGTAGGTGGTAGAATAAGAAAAATTCAACTAAAGAAAAATTAACTACTAAGATTCACTTTTTTCCATAAAATTCCCAAAATAAATACCCCTAATATAAAAGTAGAAGAAACAAAATACTATCAGAAAATAGAGAAATAGATTTCAACCATTGTTGAATGGTGAACACAAGTATTGAATTAACTTTTATTCTTTTTTAGGCTTAAAGCATTGTTTACCATTTCTTATATCTGTTAAAACATTAAACAATAAAACCAACTGAAACTTTCTAAAAATAAAATATTTTCCAACCAATATGGGTTTTTTCATGATACGGGCAAACATGGCCTAGTTTTTAGAAGTGTTTGATATTAAACCAAACCGAAATATGTAAGATAAATATATATACAGTCCCCTACATATGAACCTTCAAGTTGTGAACTTTCAAAGATGCCCATGTGTGTTTGCATGTCCAATCACGTAAGTTAGTTTACGTGTCTGGTGTACTTTGTCACGTGCCTGTATCCTCTACAAGTGGTTGTGCTTTTGTGTACTTTACTGTACAGTATTGTATAGAGTACAGTAGTACAGTGTCTTTATTTCAAGCCCAGGATGTCCGGAAGCAAGCGTAAAAGCAGCAGTGATGTAGCTGGTACCGAACGTCAGGCGTGAGTGAAATTGCAGCTTGCCCTCTATCTCCTATTGCTGAAGATCCTTCAGCTCTACCCTCTCCCACCTCCTCTCCCTACTCCAGTCAGTAACTCTTCTTGCCTGTTCACTCGATGCCAGCTGTTATACCGTACTACTATACTTTTCAAGGTACTGTACTGTAAGATTAAAAACGTTTTCTCTATTTTTTGTGTTTGTTTTTTATGTATTATTTGTGTGAAAACTATTATAAACCTATTTCAGTATGGTACTATATAGCTGATTGTGTTAGTTGGGCACCTAGGCTAACTTTGTTTTACTTACAAACAAATTGGACTTACTAACATGCTCTCTGAATGGAATTCATTCGCATGTAGGGAGTATATATATAGTATGTATAGTGCATATATATAGTATAGTGTGCATATACAAAAACATATATACATATAATTTTTAGTATAGGGAAACATTTAAATGAAAAGATATTCTTTGATGTACATCCTTATCAACTATATATTAACACACAAAACTAAAAATTATTTAGATTTGATACAAGATGGTGATAAAACAGTGTCAGAAGCATTTTTTTCCATATATAAAATAATTAGGCACAATCTGCCTATATAATACATTTTGGCTGAGAGAAAGAAAGGATGGTCATTCCTTGGGGTCACAAAATCATTTTTAAAAATATGATGAGTCCAATTTATGATAAAGATTAGTTTGGAATCATTTTCCACATTATTTTTCTGTATGTGTAGACATGGCCTTGCTCCATTAGAAATACTGCTCTACATAGAGCAGGACATAATGTCCAATGGAACAAAGACAACTGACAATATTTTGAGAAGCATTCTATTCAAAAAACACTTTTTTCTAAAGTCATGCTTACTTTATATGAAAGTTAAAATCAAAACAGCCTATATTCTTCACTCAAGATGCATTGGCACAGACATAACAGAAGCTTGAATAATTATCACTGCAATAATCACAAAAACATCTTAAAGAGTCTCAGTGACTTCAAATGACACCATAATTCAAGTATCATAACCACTGTCATAAACAGAGACTATCTATCAGCAGTGTCAGACAAATTTCGAGATTTTTGGCATTGGAAAGCAGTTTCCAATACTTTGTCATGTAGGGAGGCTTCAGGTTGGCATTACTAAAGTCTGCATTTGTAATATGAAGGACTCTCTTATGAGGCACTATATACACAGAGTATAAAGAAAATGACAGTTGATGTAGTGAGACCTGTTTTTAAGTCCTAGTTCTGCCCCTTACTAGGCATACAAATTAACCTATCTGAGCCTTAGTTATTTCTACTTTAAGATAGCCTTAAGGACAAGTGTGCAACTTAACTCATAGGTTTGTTGTGAATATTAAATTAAATAAGAAACTGGAAAGTAAAAGTTAAAATTATAAAACTTTGTAAATTTTTAAGTATATAAGTATATACCATACACGTACACACAAATGAGAATTTGAGTTCTAGCCATACTAGAATAGTATGAGGATGAAGACCTGCGATCTGGGTCTACAAGGTGTATTGTTAAATTTCAACAGGAAATTGAGGAACTTTCTAGGTAAATTACCCAGTAACATTCTTATTCAGAATTTTGTATTGAGTGCCCAAAAGACGCACTGAGAATACAGCTCACATGGAGTGGCATCTATGAATACCAGAAGGTGAGCATTGTTGAAACTGAATGAAAGTTACTGTGACTGGACCTGGATTACAGAGTGTGAAGGCAGGAACTGAAAGAGAGAAGTGAATTTAAAGAGATAAGCAGAATGTCATAGGAGATCCTTGGATGTTGGACTTTGCCCCCATAGCAATGTTAGGTCTTTGAAAAGTCTAAAAAGTCCAAGAATGACTGTACTGGTAGGGGTTAAACTGAAAGCAGGGGGACTATTAGGACTCTGTTTAAATTGTCCAGGCTAGATAAGATGATGGCCTAAAATAGAGTAATGTGGGATAGATAATGTAGACGTATTCTAAAGGTAACTAGAAGACAAAAATCACATCAGAGGGAAAGGAAAAACCAAGGATAATTCTTCAGTTTCTTTCTTTTTTTTTTTTTTTTTTTTGCAGTATGCGGGCCTCTCACTGTTGTGGCCTCCCTCGCTGCGGAGCAGCACAGGCTCCGAACGCGCAGGCTCCGGACGCACAGGCTCCGGACGCACAGGCTCAGCGGCCATGGCTCACGGGCCCAGCCGCTCCGCGGCATATGGGATCCTCCCAGACCGGGGCACGAACCCGTATCCCCTGCATTGGCAGGCAGACTCTCAACCACTTGCGCCACCAGGGAGGCCCTATTCTTCAGTTTCTAACACGAGGCCAATAGGACCTGAAGGTTTGTTTTATCTTTGAACATATTAAATTGGAGATACCTATATAAATGCAAGTGGGAATCTCTAGCAAAGAGTTGAATATAGAGGTCACGTTCTTAAGAAAGATCTCTAGTGAAACATGCTTGCTCAGTTTAAAATTTACCAAAACATTTCTAACTCATTCAGCATGAAATATCCTAACTGGAGTTGTGAATGTGAACAATGAAGATAAATATTTAAGGTATTATGATCACAGTTAGGATTGTTATGGGAGGGCTCATTTGCACCTATAGATGTTCTGTGTAAAAATACATAGATATTCAAAATCTCTACATGTTAGGACAGGTGCATTTCTATAATGTACCTCATTAGGCACCAGAAATTTAAACAATATAACACTGCCTGATGAAATGGAAGTAGAGTTACATTCTTTCAAAACCTAACTGTAATAGTTCTATAATGAAAAAGGAAGCTGCATTTGTCAATAACTAAATCACCCCCAGAAGCCAAGCTCCAGCAATTATAATCAACTATAGGGAAGAGCAGGTGAATAGTTCTCTAAGAATGCATAACATTTGAATTCAAATTTCTTACATGAAGATTAAAAATACTCAGAGTGCTCATCATTTAACAATAGCAGCTAGAGAAAGGCAAGTCATTATAAAGAGCTGAAAAAGTTGGCTATATCAAATGTTAATGTCAGGAAAAAATTAATTGGCTTTTATCTTCACCAATCAATAATTCTAAAATCCACTTAATCATATTCCTAACTGAAGTGGTCCAAGCCATCCATTACCAAGGCTCATATATAGAGGCCAGTGTGAATACTTTTTAACACTCAGATTATTTAAAATATAAGATTTTCTTTTAAATCATAAAATAAACATTGAGGAGGTTTCTGTAACCCTGCCTTTCAAGCAGGATTGAAATAGTAAAACTAAAATTTCTAAAAAAGTTTTAGATCTTTGTATATTTAGACAAAATGCTTCCTCATTTAAAACATAAACTATACAATTTGGTAATAGCTTCATTTTCTTGCTTACTTCATGACAGATTTATTTTAGAGTACTGTGTGTCTACTTTTTGCAAGGCATTGTTCTAGGCACTTTCTGTGTGTTATTTCTAGTATTTCCAATGACTCTGGACATGGGTCTTTGGGTGACTTGGAGACACTGGAGTGTATTATGTGATGATTAAGAGTGTGGAATGCCTAGGTCCACCTTAGAGTACCACCATTATTAAGTATTGTTAGACAGTCAATTGAGCCTCTCCATACTTCAATTTTTTACGTGTAACAATAGGGGCAATGACAGTATAATATCATTGGAGTTTTGTGAGGATTAAATGAAATTTATATATATATATATATATATATATATATATATATATATATATATATATAATACTTAAAATATGCCTTGCTCTTAAGCCTTCAAGGTATTTATTGTTATTACTAGAAGTAGTAGTAGTATTTATTGTTAATCCAATTTTACACAAAAGGAACTGAGACTGAGGGAGTACAGGGCCAAACATATTAGTTAAGTGATTGATCTTGGCTTAATCCAAAGCACCACCTCAGCTCTACTCCAGACCATGTTCTTCCTGTATATTTGTTGATTTTGTATTATTGAATAAATTATTTGCATTAAGCAAAGAGGAAAAAGGGGGGTATGTAGAAAAGACAGTCTTATTTACTTATAATAGAAAAACAACAAAAGCTGTCTGCAACTTGACCATAAGAAAAAAAAAAACACTTATAACATCTGAACCAGTGTAAAAGTCACACTGGTAGCATAAACTGTGTACTTCTGTGCAGAATACTCCTCTCTTTCCCAGGGGTCTCTCCCACCCAAACAATAGTGTAAGTAGACATGGCACATAGGAGGTATCTGTGAGAGCACTGCTTATGGGTATATGTGGAACTAGTGAAAATGAGGCACATCTTCCACAAGGAAGGAGTTGTTGACGTTTTTAAGAATCTGTTTCTGAGATGTTAAGTAAAGAATTTGTGACTGTGTCAGAGCAGTGAGTGAAAAATGTACCTGATAATGTTTGAAAATGTTCATTTAATTCTCTTATTCTACCATCACAATTGAGATCATGGCAACTCTAGTTGGGAGAACTGGTAGAGGAAGGGTGCATCCTAGTAAACAGTGACAGCATCCCTTTTCAATGACTGGCACTAAAGTACCCATCCAAAATACCAATCATGATTCATATTTAGCTCTCCATTAAGAATGTTCCAACTGCCACCCACAACAGCACTTTGCACATCCTACACACTAACTGAAATAAATGACTCATTTTCTTTACAGTCCATGCTGTCATGATTTTTCAGACAGTTTCCTCTGTCTCAGTGTCCTCCTCCTTCATTCCTACTTAATCTAAGTATAATCTATCTTTGCAGAACTTGTTCTAATGTCATGTTCTATAGGAAATTCTAATCAATTCTCTAACTAGATAATCATCTAATTCCTCAAAATAGTATAAAGTCTGTCTCTTTTGTGGCTAATATCACTATTCACATGAGTATTTATTGGTGTTTGTGTCATTCATCATTTCAACCTCTTCAGCTTCGCATATCAAATGCTTAAAATATATATATTAAATGAAAGAGCTGTGACAGTTTTAGACACTGAGTGCCTTAGGAAAGGCAAAAGTCTTCAGCTGGCATAATCCCCAGCAGAGAACAATGAGACAATGATATGGGAGTAGAGATGCTGACTGAGGGCAAAGACACTGTTCACATGAGGAGTTCATTTAAACAAAGAAATACAACCGGTAGGATGCCCTGCTATGAAGAGATCCTAAGTGTGTATCTCATTGGAAAAATGTTTGCTGTGACCCTCAAGTGATTTTTGGAGCACTGCATTTTTGTCTGTGACATAAAATTAATGTGTTGATTTTCTTTTCTCTTAGTAGCATTTTCTCCCATTATGGCTAATGTCTTGAATATGAGGAAACTTATTGAAAGTCTGCCTGGATATCCAAGGATAATTCTTCAGTTTCTAACACGAGGCCAACAGGACCTGAAGTGTTGTTTTATCTTTGAACATATTAAATTGGAGATACCTATATAAATGCAAGTGGGAATCTCTAGCAAAGAGTTGAATATAGAGGTCACGTTCTCAAGAAAGATCTCTAGTGAAACATGCTTGCTCAGTTTAAAATTTACCAAAACATTTCTAACTCATTCAGCATGAAATATCCTAACTGGAGTTTTGAATGTGAACAATGAAGATATCTTTCCCTTTCCCATCACACTATTTTCAGTTTTGATATTTTTCATTTGATTTTTTCTGTTTTGCTATTTAATACATATGCACATATGAAATAATGTTTCAAGTTTTTAAATGTTTGTTCCAACCTCTAGCTTCTAAAATATAAACTTCTTGCATGAAGATATATTTTCAGTTTTGTTTCTAACTTAGTTCTTTGTTTCTAAATTAGTGTTATGCTTTGCTCACAAGCCCTCAAAATATTTATTATTAGTAGTAGTAGTAGTAGTATTTACTGTTAATCAAATTTTACAGAGGAAATTAAGATTTATTTTCTAAATTAATCATAAGTTTCTAAATTAGTGTTGGCACACAAAACATATATAAAGTTGTTAAATGAATAAATGGATTTGGGAGTTGGGTTTAAACTAATAGCAGAATGGCACCCTCAGAAATATCATTATCTTTACTGATACAGGAGCTACATAAACAGGTCTCTTGATTCTGTTGTGACTTCAAAGTTCTTAATCTAGTCTTCGATGCACAGTAAGTGCTCAATGCAGCTTTGTGAACAAATGTAGAAAGAATTGATGGGAAGTCATCATCAGAGAAAAGAATAGTTTACACAGGCATTCAAGAACCAGTGATATCATGGAAATGATATCAGTGATGACTGAGTAGCTAACACTGCTCAGTTTCAGTAGTTGTGAACATTTACTGTACACAGTAATTCATTATTTACAGAATAATGAAGTTTACCTACCTAACAGGCTGTCATCATTGCAGGTGCCATTAATCAAATATTTTCCTTCTGGGCACACACAGGTGGCCCCAGAAGGATTCAGCAAACAGAGGAAATCACATGCTAGATCCGAGCATGGATTGGGTACTGATCAAAACAAAACAAAAGAAAAAAGAAACACATAACTATAAATACAATAGGTTTCAAAAACATAAAATTCAATAAGGTGAAATGATGAATTAGCAATGTTGAAAAGAAATAACATCAAATTTTTACTGGGAATATCTTATTTCAATTTTCCAATTCTCCTTTATAGATGAAAAGAAATTACTACCCAACATTCAACATTAATAGAAACTTTACCCTACTTTACATTTCCCAAGAGGGAGAAGAAATTAATCAAGCACATACTTTGTCACTTTTCCTTTGGCAAATTTAGGTAGTTTCAAAACTGGTTTAACAGACAGAAACAGTTCCCCCTGGTATTTACAAAGGCTTAAAATCCATATGTAGTTGTCTGTCAGAACACAAACACAACATGACTTTTTTCCCTCAAAAAACGTTTAATATGGTGTCCTTTCCATCAGAAAGGAGTTTGTGTGCATGGATAAATAGGTACATTTATTTTTGTCTATACTTCTATCCAATCGGTATCCTCTACAGCCACAGCTGCTGTGTGGCTTTCCATGCAGGATCTGTCATAAGAATGAAACAGAAATGGTATCTAGGTAGTGAAATGGTGACTATGAAAGTGGCTTTCATTCTGTAAGAACCAGTAATCAAACACCTATTATACTTAGGGCAGACTTTTATTTATTTATTTTTTATGAAGGTGGAGATATTTGACTATGAATATGAATCAAACAGAACTAGAGGATGAGAGAGAATGTCCTCATATTAACCTTGGAACCATATGTGTCAGATCGTTAGCAAAGAGTAGCAAAACACTGAATAGAATTTCAGGAAGGTTTTAGGGGAATATATGTTGTTTTAATCTGTTTCCAAAACTGATTTGGTAAATATCAGTTGTTACCTTTCCAGACCATCATACCAAATGAGGTTAAATCCTTTTTTTTTTTTTTTTTTGCAGTATGCGGGCCTCTCACTGTTGTGGCCTCTCCCATTGTGGAGCACAGGCTCCGGACACGCAGGCCCAGCAGCCATGGCTCATGGGCCCAGCCGCTCCATGGCATGTGGGATCCACCCGGACCGGGGCACAAATCCGTGTCCCCTGCATCGGCAGGAGGACTCTCAACCACTGTGCCACCAGGGAAGCCCAATCCCTTTTTATTTGCCATAAAGAATAATTATAAGTAAATCTGAAACAGTTTTTTGAAGGGTGAACTCATACATAAATACAGATCACTAGAATTTCAGCCACATTTTATTCCTTTGTTCTTCGATATTTTTTATGGCTGTGTTTGAAACAGATCTTTCAAAATAACTATGTCAACTATTTACCTATTTTTTTCTAGGAGAGAAAGTAACAATAAAAGTCATAAACCATGAGAGAAAATACAACCTTTGGGAACAGTTCTCCTCAGATATCTTTAAAGATGAAATGTTAAAGCTATGATTTTTACTTGGTTATCAGTGAGTGAAAAAGGCTAATGACAAATTTCCTTACTTGCGTGGTTTATCTATCGACCCACAAAGTTTTATTAAGAATTTAGAAAAACACAAAATAAGAGACAAATTTTTATAACAAAGTTAATTCTAATTCTAAGAAAATACAAACAAATCCTGAATTTTTCATACCTGTTTTAGCAAAAATAGCAACTATTGCATTATTTATTTCTTGTCTTTGGTAATTTGAAAAGTCTGGTGATATCAAAATTAAAATGACTTAACTTATTGGGGTTAAGCCATGAATAGAGTTAAGAATTTAAAGATACTTTATTTTGAGAGTCATAAGAAAGAAACTTTGCCAATATAGACAATAGTATAAAATATTATACTTACAGTCTAGTTGTTTATAGCGATGAGAAATCAAAACACCTTTTGTTTTATCAACATCTAAAGCTAGGTACTCTACCGAACCATGGCCAAATTTTTGTACTCGAAATACACCATTTTTAGGTCCTGCTCCATATATATAATCTTCGAAGACATCAATCCTGTATGGATGTAACAAGCCTAGAATTTTTAAAAAATGGAGTTGTAAGGGTTGCAATATAAATACTCAGACTTAAGAAAACTAAGTTTATCCAAGATCATGTAGAAAATCTTATTCCTGTTCATAAAAAACCTCTCAGAATTAGAATGTTTTTAATATTAGCTGTAACATTGTTAGGATTAATTTATTAGCAGTAGAAATATGCGAGATATTAAACTTGTCACTCAGAACATAAAAAACACTTCCATCATCACGTTAATCATTATCACCATCACAAAGCATTGGCTGGGGGACTTATTATACACAGTAATATTTTCTGCTGTACAGTTTGCAAACAACAACAACAAAAAGCCTACAGGCCAATGTTATCCATTGCTCAAAACCAGGAATTTACAAAATTATCATTTTGTGTGCTGTATAAAATTAATGGTCAAATTAGATTACCTGAATGACAATTTTATCAATCAATCATGAACTGATTTTAAACAGTAAAATCCTCCTCCAAAATTTGGCATTACTATTATTTGTTTTAGAAATAGGGTTAAGAAAACAAATTGGCAAATGGTAATCATACATATGACTAGTATGGCTGAGAAGAATAGCAATAATAATAATAACAATTTTTCATATTTTACAAAATGGCTATTATTTGAGAGAATTTATAAGAAATGTAACTCTTGGTACTGAAATTTAAACAAGTAAAATAACAACATTTATATTTCACCTATTATCTAAAGCTTGTAAAACATAAAATGCCTTTTAACATATATTTTCCTTCAATGTTCCTTGAAATAGTAAAATGTACATTTAAGCTAAAACAGGTAAATTTTTGTAATCAATTATGTGAATACAGAATTTTTTTCCATCTAGGGTTATCATACAAAAAACACACACTTCCAGTAAAGACACAGTGAAAGTTCAATGCAATTAATTTTCTTGAAACTTCTCTGATTTTGTTTAAAAAAAAAGGAAGCAAAGAAATATTCAGTAAATAAAATATGTAAATATAAAAACCTCAAGTATATATTGTGAACAATTGGTGTTAAATAGGTAAGCGGTTTTGGTAGGAAAGGGAAAGAAGAACAGAAGGGAAATCAATTAGTTTCATCAGAAAGAACTGAGATTGCTAGGCAAAAAAAGTGTGAGACACAGAAAGGAATCAAAAATGAGAGTAAAAAATAGGAGGTAGACACAGAGATGGAGATATAAAAGGGTGCCACAAAAGAAGAGTACGTGTAGATTGTGCAGTCACTTGTGTGAGAGGTAAGTTGTCATTTTTACATATTGCTTTTCACATGGATGAGAATATCCCTATCAACTACTTAAAATAATAATTTTTACTATGAAGTTTTACTATATACAATAACTAATTTCCTACTTATCACTGCAATTTGAAATAAAAATTAGCATTCATAGGCACTAATCTCGACTACTTGAAGTGTTCTGCTCAGAATAGAACATCCACGGAAGCAACAAACAGAATGAATATTTTTTGAATCCGGGTAGCAATGGACCACGTTTGTTCTAGAGTCAGGAAGTTCTTCTGGCCTGGCCTCTTTGTTATTCTAGTAAGAATGAAAATTGTAAGGAATAGTAAGAGCTGTAAGTTGAAAAGAGAGAATTTGAGGAAATACAGAATGTAAAGCTTTCATACTTATACTTATGTATCATTATTTAATACTTTAGTGATAATTAAAAGCAAAAACAAGAGCACTTCACAAACCTTGTTTGCTGCTGACAGAGATTACTGAATCAGAGCCGTCATATAGAACACTGCCAATAACAGAGAGCTCAAGGTCGGCCCAGTATATCCGTTCACTGAAATGATCCACGGCCAGACCTGCAAAATCAATACACACAGACAAATAACAGCAATACATCTGAGATTATTTAAAATTATGTTTCTGCTCTTTTAATGTCTTATTATAATTGACATTTTTCTTCAAACATCTTAGAAATTACCCAGTCTATATCACAGTAGTGCAAAAATCAGAAAAACTGAAATAGCTTAATCCCTATCTGAAATACATGTGTATAGATTACATAGAATTTATTTAATAAACTGTGGCAAAAAAATCTTACTTCACGTAGGGAAAGCCACCCTAAATATCTTTCCTTTCTACACTTCTTTCTTAATTATGGTTATTTTCTAAAAGAATTTCCCATGATACTTTCATCATTTAAATCACTTACCCAACCATTATTTAAAAGAATTCAGTGTAATTAGTTATATTTTGAATCTTTTCATGAAGGTGCATTTCTCAGAATATAAAAGGTTCATGGGCTTAATCATAAGATATTTTCACCCATTTGGAGTTAATCTACAGTGTTATGAAACACCTGTGTGCAGGCTGAAGTATAAATTGACTAAAGATTGATGTTAGTAGGGAAGAATGAATAGTAAATTCCTTAATTAAGTTTCTAGTTGTATTGATACTTAAATTTTTCACTCTACTTTTTTAGTCTAATCATTAATTTGCTCTGAGACTGTCTTTCTTTATATCATCAGTATCTGTTAGTGCATATCAATGGACTAACATAATAATGTAGTAAAAAATAATGTTTTGCTATTTATTCAACTTTTTATTTTGTATTTCATAATGTGATTGGAGTCTAGCCGGTGTCTTCGTGCACAAATATCAACACATATAATACCTTAAGTAAACTTCATTCAGTATAGAAGAGTAAGATCTATGACATATGAATTATATAACAAATCCTCACTGCTATAGATATTCAATTTTTAGGACATAGCTAGTCTTTAGATATGACATACTTTGATTGTACAATGCAATCAAAATACCTTTGGCATCTGAATGCTAAAGAGCTTTCTGAATCAGCTCATTCAATAAAAAAACCGAGGTACCTTTCAATGGCAAGACAACTGAATGAAAAGTATTTTTTTTTTTTTTTTTGCGGTATGCGGGCCTCTCACTGCTGTGGCCTCCCCCGTTGCGGAGCACAGGCTCCGGACGCGCAGGCTCAGCGGCCATGGCTCACGGGCCTAGCCGCTCCGCGGCACATGGGATCCTCCCAGACCGGGGCACGAACCCGTATCCCCTGCATCGGCAGGCGGACTCTCAACCACTTGCGCCACCAGGGAGGCCCTGAAAAGTATTTTTGAGTTTACACTAATTGTATTCCTGTGTAGAGGGGCCAAGGTTAACAATCAAAATGAAAGCATATCATGGTGAAAATCATTTGGGAATAATTCTTCAGTTCAGTATGTAGATCTATCCCAAATGTAATCAAACTAGATATAAATATTTCTCCTCAAGTAGAATATAAAGATGTTCTATGCCCAATCAGCCTCTGAGAAATGAGTTAACAATTAAAACAAGTGGCCCATGTTTTACTAGTTTCTGCTCAATGATTAATTTGTTATTTGGAGTTATGCTGGGAATTAGGTTTTTGTTTCTTCATGTATAATTATGGGTAACATGAACCATAAAACGATCCAGCTTCCTGCTGCCACCATTCTGTTTCAAAAAGGTTATCTCAGAAAGATTGAAAATGCTTTTCTTTCTCTCCCACCAGTGTAATACAATACTACATACTCGTACCTGGCAGTGTATGGTGCAAGGGAGGAGCTTTGTTTTTAAAAAGCTGTTCCCGGGCTTCCCTGGTGGCGCAGTGGTTGGGAGTCCGCCTGCCGATGCAGGGAACGCGGGTTCATGCCCCGGTCTGGGAGGATCCCGCATGCCGCGGAGTGGCTGGGCCAGTGGGCCATGGCCGCTGGGCCTGTGCGTCCGGAGCCTGTGCTCCGCAGCGAGAGAGGCCGCGGCAGTGAGAGGCCCGTGTACCGCAAAAAAACAAAAAAAACAAAAAGCTGTTCCCAACATAATGGGTCTCTACATTTGAATATTAAATTTTTTAATCATATAAAAGAAGAAAACAATGGGTGTGTAATCTAAATTAATTACCAATATTGTTTCCTCAGATTCAGCAGCAGTAAAAATTTCTCAAACGTGTCATACATTGCATTGTTAGTCTAGGCTTTAGACAAACACATCTTTATCATCTCCAGTCCCATACTGTACTATTTTGGATGGAATTACATCTAGATAAAAATTATATAACAAAGCTTTTAGATGAGTGGGATTTATATTCCCCCCACATCCACAAATCAATGATTTTGATTTTTCCTTAAGCCCTTTAATAAAACAGATATTCTTTTAAATTAAAAAGTTAAAAAAGGAATCAACTTACTTTTTTGTTATAGAGATGAGTCAAGTTCATATGAAAGAACAAGTTCATTTCTATATCTTTAAAAAAATCACATCTATTTTTTGTCTTTAACAAATAAGCAATAATAAAATGGGGGAAAATATCAATTCCCAGGAAAGTTATTCTTATCTGAACTGGGAATGGTGAATATTTGGAACCAAGTCAGTGTAAGTACAGAAAATTTTAAATAAAATGTCATACTTGTTCTAATCAAGCATAATGGAATCACAGTTTGGAAGTGTTATGAAAGATAAAGTCTCAATAAGTTTTAGGAGCACATGATAATGACCCTAATTGTGTATTCATTTTCTAAACATCTCCCATGATATTAAGACTACTGTTACATTTTAGGAATTTTTGAATCTAACTTTTGTTGAACTCTGAAATTTTCCAAGATCCTCCCACTAGTTCCCCTATTTCCACTATGATCTAAAAAGAAGAAAGAAAATGGTAAAAAAATCTTATGAGAAATGATCACAGTACCAATGTGATGTTTAAGAGAGAAAACTTGGAGAGAGAAATAAATTAAAATCACTATGTTTTCAGAAAGAGAGAAAAAGATTTTATACATTTTGTGTTAAAGGAAAGTCAAGATTTGTAAGGTAGTAATACCTAACAGGTGTGCACTACCCTATTCTTGATTTAAGAGGTATAAGAGGGGTCCAAAAAACTAAAAATACTTACCACTATGTCAATTTAAAAAAAAAATTGTTAAAAGTATTTTTTGAGATATGTTGCCTACATAGGGTCTTAGATTCCAAACTACATTAAAGTTGTTTTTACACATATATGTATATATATGTAATATATACACATACACACACACACCATACATGCACACACACATACCTACTTATGATTATTAGTAAAATAATGTATCAAGGAATTGCAAAATAGTCCTTAAGTTTTTATCTATTTCATTTAATTAGAAATCTTTTGTTGGTCAATGACAAATAATTTACTGAGTGAATCAAATAAGTACGACTGGTCCAGGGCCAGTGTGTACTTGTTTATTCTCTCAGAAATTGCCACGATTTGAGAGGAGGGAAAGGTAACATAAATAAGCTTCTGGATATCAAATAATATGGTATTTAAATCAGACTCGTAATTCGACATGCCCTTCTACTGCAGGGAAAACTGGAAAGTATCCTTATCTGACACAGAATTCATTAACTCAATACATATTTGTAAGGCAACTCTCTTGCACCATACACTGCCAGGCACTAGTATGTAGCAAAGAATAAAACAGATCATGTTCCTGCTCTCATGGAGCATCCTACTCAACCACCACACAATTGATTGAATCAGAATATAGATCATGCTTCTTGTATTTAATATAGGGCCTAACAAAATGAAGTGTGCCATTTGTTAAAAGAGATCTTAAAACCATACCATGGGTTAGAATGTTAAAAATTGCAGGCATTCATCTCTTCATTCATTCAACATATAATTAGTCTTAAGCACATACTAATTACAGGCACTAAAACATTCTACAGGGGATATAACAAGAATATACATTATGGTTTTGGTTTAACCTGTTATGGTCTTGCTGGGCACATAGATTATATATTAAGGAGTCAATGATCTACTATATCATTGAAGCAGTAGATTATGGAGTACCAAGTATGGAGATAACGAGTGCTTTCAAAGCTCAGAAAATTGAGGTATTCTCATGAGTTTGGAAAGGAGGCAATGGCAGTGCTGGTGGTGAGCAAATACAGGGCTGTCTGGATGGTGGGCTAACTATCAGATCAGTACAATTCCAACCCTAGAATGCACAGAGGTTATATAAAGGGACAGAGACAATTTTCTATCTATTCCTATTGTTGTTCATAATGCCGATATCACCTTCACTCTATTGAAGTACAGAGTATAACCAAATGTACTGCATCCTAGTGCACATAGTCATTCATGGGTGCATCAGGAAAGACAGAATTTCCTTTAAACCCCAAACGTAAAGAACAAGATATTACACATGGAGGGAAACAGAGGCATTATTATAGTTACTGATTTCATATAATAAATTTGGAGTCAGGTCAGATATTTATAAACATACACCAACAAAAGAGAGAATATAAGTATGAATAAGTCTAAGATGTTTCTAGGAAGACATAAGCAATGAATGTACTTCCATGTAAGGATATTTTGTAGAATATATTTGCATAAATGCACATGTCCTCCCACATATAACATGCATATATGCATATAGATGCAGAATGGCTAACTGCCAGCTTTTCATTGTTACTTTCTAGTAATATGCTATTTATAAAATCTAAATTATCTATTATTTCCTAAAAATCTTCTGAGATTTGTTTTTGACTCATTTGTATATCAATAATATTTGGCATGCCATACTTAAGAGTTATCAAAGATAAAGACAACACTGAGAGATGTCTCTGCTTGATGGAATAAAATCGTGCCTAATTATACAAGACTAGCATTTCCAATATTAAGAAATTCATTTATTAAGTAGGTAGGCATGAAGTAAAGCAATAAATTTTTACATGTGGTGTGTGACTTTTTAAAATCTCACAGAATTCTAATTGATATACAATGAGAAAATTAATCAAATTAACAAAATATACTAAATGACATTTTTAAATGTGGATAAAAATAATAATTGGTCCCCTTAACACTAGAATTGCACCTGTGAGCCACTCAGCACTACAGGACTGGCAGTAGAAATACATTCATGGGACAACTAACTGATGAACAATCATCGACAGGAAGACACTGGAACTCACCAAAAAAGATAGTCCACATCCAAAGACATAGAAGAAGCCTCAATGAAATGGTAGGTGGGGAGCAATCACAATAAAATCAAATCCCATAACTGCTCGGTGGGTGACTTACAAACTGGAGAACAATTATATCACAGAAGTCTACCCACTGAGTGAATGTTCTGAGCTTCACGTCAGTCTTCCTAATCTGGGGGCCCGGCAATGGGAGGAGGAACTCCCAGAGAATCAGACTTTGAGGGCTAGCAGGATTGATTACAGGACTTCGACAGGACTGGGTGAAACAGAGACTCCACTCTTGGAGGGAACACACAAAGCAGTGTGAGCATCAGGTCCCAGCAGGAAGAAGTGGTGAACCAATATGAGACTGAACCAGACCTACCTGCTAGTGTTGGAGGGTCTCCTGCAGAGGCGGGGGGGTGGGTGTGGCTCACCGTGGGAACAAGGACACTGGCAACAGAAGTTCTGGGAAATACTCCTTGGTGTGAGCCCTCCCGGAGTCCAACATTAGCCCCACCAAAGAGCCTGTAGGCTCCAGTGCTGGGTCTCCTCAGGCCAAAAAAAAAACAGGGAGGGGACTCAGCCCCACCCATCAGCAGACAAGCAGATTAAAGTTTTACTGAGCTCTGCCCACCAGATCAATACCCAGCTCTACCCACCACCAGTCCCTCCCATCAGGAAGCTTGCACAAGCCTCTTAGATTGCCTCATCCACCAGAGGGCAGACAACAGAAGCAAGAAGAACTACAATCCTGAAGCCTGTGGAATGAAAACCACATTCACAGAAAGATAGACAAAATGAAAAGGCAGAGGACTAGGTAACAGATGAAGGAACAAGATAAAACCCCAGAAAAACAACTAAATGAAGTGGAGATAGGCAAACTTCCAGAAAAAGAATTCAGAATAACGAGAGGGAAGATGATCCAAGACATTGGAAAAAGAATGGAGGTAAAGATCAAGAAGATGCAAGAAATGTTTAACAAAGACCTAGAAGAATTAAAGACCAAACAAACAGATGAACAATAAAACAAATGAAATGAAAAATCCACCAGAAGGAATCAACAGCAGAATAACTGAGGCAGAAGAACGGATAAGTTACCTGGATGACAGAATGGTGGAATTCACTGCAGCAGAACAGAATAAAGAAAAGAGAATGAAAAGAAATGAAGACAGACTAACAGACCTCTGGGACAACATTAAACACACCAACATTCACATTATAGGAGTCCCAGAAGAAGAGAGAGAGAAAGGACCCAAGAAAATACTTGAAGTGATTATAGTTGAAAACTTCCCTAACATGAGAAAGAAAATAGCCACCCAAGTCCAGGAAGCACAGAGAGTCCCAGGCAGGGTAAACCCAAGGAGGAACATGCCGAGACACATAGTAATCAAATTGACAAAAATTAAAGACAAAGAAAAATTATTAAAAGCAACAAGGGAAAAACGACAAATAACATACAAGGGGACTACCAAAAGGTTAACAGCTGATTTCTCAGCAGAAACTCTACAAGCCAGAAGGGAGTGGCACGATATATTTAAAGTGATGAAAGGGAAGAACCTACAACCAAGATTACTCTATCTGGCAAGAATCTCATTCAGATTTGGCGAAGAAATCAAAAGCTTTACAGACAAGCAAAAACTAAGAGAATTCAGCACCACCAAACCAGCTCTACAACAAATGCTAAAGGAACTTCTCCAAGTTTGAAACACAAGAGAAGAAAAGGACCTACAAAACAAACCCAAAACACTTTAAAAAATGGTAATGGAAACATCCATATCGGTAATCATCTTAAATATGAATGGGTTAAATGCTCCATCCAAAAGATATAGGCTCACTGAATGGATTCAAAAACAAGACCCATATATATGCTGTCTACAAGAGACCCACTTCAGACCTAAGGACACATACAGACTGAAAGTGAGGGGATGGAAAAAGATATTCCATGCAAATGGAAATCAAAAGAGACCTGGAGTAGCAATACTCATAGCAGATAAAATAGACTTTAAAATAAAGAATGTTACAAGAGAAAAGGAAGGACACTATATAATGATCAAGGGATCAATCCAAGAAGAATATATAAGAATTATAAATATATATGTACCCAACATAGAAGCACCTCAATACATAACGCAAAAGGTAACAAGCTATAAAAGAGGAAATCAATAGTAACACAATAATAGTGGGGAACACCTCACTTACACCAAGGGACAGATCATCCAGACAGAATATTAATAAGGAAATGCAACCTTTAAATGACACAATAGACCAGATAGATTAATTGATATTTATAGGACATTCCATCCGAAAACAGCAGATTACACTTTCTTCTCAAGTGCATACAGAACATTCTCCAGGTTAGATCACATCTTGGCTCACAAATCAAGCCTCAGTAAATATAAGAAAATTGTAATCATAGCAAGAATCTTTTCTGACCATAATGATATGAGATTAGAAATCAGTTTCAGGGAAAAAAATGTAAAAAAAACAAACACATGGAGGCTAAACCATACGTTACTAAATTACCAAGACATCACTAAAGAAATCAAAGAGGACATAAAAAAATACAGAGACAAATGCCAATGAAAACATGACAATCCAAAACCTATGTGACGCAGCCAAAGCAATTTTAAGAGGGAAGTTTATAGCAATGAAATCCTACCTCAAGAAACAAGAAAAATCTCAAATAAACAACCTAACCTTACACCTAAAGGAACTAGAGAAAGAAGAACAAACAAAACTCAAAGTTAGTAGAAGGAAAGAAATCATAAAGATCAGAGCAGAAATAAATGAAATAGAAACAAAGAAAACAATAACAAAGATCAATGAAACTAAAAGGTGGTTCTTTGAGAAGATAAACAAAATTGATAAACCTTTAGCCAGACTCATCAAGAAAAAGAGAGGATTCAAATGAATAAAATTAGAAATGAAAAAGGAGAAGTTACAATGGACACTGCAGAAATACAAAGCATCCTAAGAGACTACTACAAGCAACTCTACGCCAGTAACATGGACAACCTGAAGAAATGGACAAATTCTTAGAAATGTATAACCTTCCAAGACTGAACCAGGAAGAAATAAAAAATGTGAACAGACCAATCACAAGTAGTGAAATTGAAACTGTGATTAAAAATCTTCCAACAAACAAAAGTCCAAGACCAGATGGCTTCACAGGTGAAGTCTATCAAACATTTACAGAAGAGCTAACACCCATCCTCTCAAACTCTTGCAAAAAACTGCAGAGGAAGGAACACACCCAAACTCATTCTATGAAGTGACCATCATCCTGATACCAAAATCAAAGACACTGCAAAAAAAGAAAATTACAGACTAATATAGAATAATGAATATAGATGCAAAAATCCACAAAATACTAGCAAACAGAATCCAACAACACATTAAAAGGGTCATACATCTTCATCAAGCAGGATTTATCCCAGAAATGCAGGGATTCTTCAATATATGAAAATCAATCAATGCAATACACCATATTAACAAAGGGAAGAATAAAAACCATGTGATCATCTTAATAGACGCAAAAAAGCTTTTGACAAAATTCAACACCCATTTATGATAAAACCTCTCCAGAAAGTGGGCATTGAGGGAAACTACCTGAACATAATAAAGGCCATATACAACAAACCCACAGCAAACATTATTCTCAATGGTGAAAAACTGAAAACATTTCATCTAAGATCAGGAACAAGACGTGAGGTCCAGTCTAACCACTATTATTCAACATAGTTTTGGAAGTCCTAGCCATGGCAATCAGAGAAGAAAAGAAATAAAAGAATACAAATTGGAAGAGAAGAAGTAAAAGTGTCACTGTTTGCAGATGACATAATACTATATGTGGAGAATCCTAAAGATGCCACCGAAAATTACTAAAGCTAATCAATGAATTTGGTAAAGTTGCAGGACACAAAATTAATGTACAGAAATATCTTGCATTCGTAGACACTAACAACAAAAGATCAAAAAGAGAAATTAAGGAAACAATCCCATTCAGCATTGCAACAAAAAGAATAAAATACCTAGGAATAAACCTACTTAAGGAGGTAAAAGACCTGTACTCAGAAAACTATAAGAAACTGATGAAAGAAATCAAAGGTGACACAAACAGATGGAGAGATATATCATGCTCTTGGATTGGAAGAACAAATTTTGTGAAAATGACTATACTACCCAAAGCAATCTACAGATTCAATGCAATCCCTATAAAATTACCAATGGCATTTTTTACAGAACTAGAACAAAATATTTCACAATTTGTATGGAGACACAAAAGACCCCAAATAGCCAAAGCAACCTTGAGGGGAAAAAAAGGAGTTGGAGGAATCAGGCTCCCTGACTTCAGACTATACTACAAAGCTACAGTAATCAAGACTGTATGGTACTGGCACAAAAATAGAAATATAGATCAATGGAACAGGATATAAAGCCCAGAGATAAACCCATGCACTTATAAACGCACAACTAATCTAAGGCAAAGGAGGCAAGGATATAAAATGGAGAGAAGACAGTCTCTTCAATAAGTGGTGCTGGGAAAACTGGACAGCTACATGTAAAAGAATGAAATTAGAACACTCCCTAACACCATACACAAAAATAAACTCAAAATGGATTAAAGTCCTAAATGTAAGACTGGACACTATAAAACTCTTAGAGGAAAACATAGGAAGAACATTCTCTGACATAAATCACAGCAAGATCTTTTTTGACCCACCTCCTAGAGAAATGGAAATAAAACCAAAAATAAACAAATGGGACCTAATGAAACTTAAAAGTTTTTGTACAGCAAAGGAAACTATAAGCAAGATGAAAAGACAACCCTTAGAATGGGAGAAAATATTTGCAAACAAATCAATGGACAAAGGATGAATTGCCAAAATATATAAACAACACATGCAGCTCAATATTAAGAAAACAAACAAGCCAATCAAAAAATGGGCAGGGCCTCCCTGGTGGCGCAAGTGGTTGAGAGTCCGCCTGCCGATGCAGGGGATACGGGTTCGTGCCCCGGTCTGGGAGGATCCCATATGCCGCGGAGCGGCTGGGCCCGTGAGCCGTGGCCGCTGAGCCTGCGCGTCCGGAGCCTGCGCATCCGGAGCCTGTGCTCCGCAGCGGGGGAGGCCACAACAGTGAGAGGCCCGCATACCGAAAAAAAAAAAAAAAAAAAAATGGGCAGAAGACCTAAATAGACATTTCTCCAAAGAAGACATAGAGATGGTAAAGAGGCACATGAAAAGCTGCTCAACATCACTAATTATTAGAGAAATGCAAATCAAAACTACAATCACCTCTTACTGGTTAGAATGGGCATCATCAGAAAATCTACAAACAACAAATGCTGGAGAGAGTGTGGAGATAAAGGAACCCTCTTACACTGTTGGTGGGAATGTAAATTGATACAGCCACTATGGAGAACATATGGAGGTTCCTTAAAAAACTAAAAGTAGAATTACCATATGACCCAGCAATCCCACCTCTGGGCATATACCCAGAGAAAACCATAATTCAAAAAGACACATGCACTCCAATGTTCATTGCAGCACTATTTACCATAGCCAGGTCATGGAGGCAAGCTAAACGCTCACTGATAGACGAATGGATAAAGAAGATGTGGTACATAAATACAATGGAATATTACTCAGCCATAAAAAGGAACAAAATTGGGTCATTTGTAGAGACGTGGATGGACCTAGAGACTGTCATACAGAGTGAAGTAAGTACGAAAGAGAAAAACAAAGATTGTATATTAACGTATATATGTGGAACCTAGAATAATGATACAGATGAACCAGTCTGTAGGCAGAAATAGAGACACAGAGGTAGAGAACAAATGTATGGACACCGAGGGGGGAAAGTACAGGGGGCGGTGGTATTGGTGGGATGAATTGGGAGATTGTGTTTGACATATATACACTAATATGTATAAAATAGATAACTAATAAGAACCTGCTGTATAAAAATAAAATAAAATAAAATTCAAAAAAAAAAAAAGGGAGGGCTTCCCTGGTGGCACAGTGGTTGAGAGTCTACCTGCTCATGCAGGGGATACGGGTTCGTGCCACGGTCCTGGAGGATCCCACATGCCACGTAGAGGCTGGGCCTGTGAGCCATAGCCGCTGAGCCTGCACGTCCGGAGCCTGTGCTCCACAACGGGAGAAGCCACAATAGTGACAGGCCCACGTACCGCAAAAAAAAAAAAAAAAAAAGGAAATACATTCACGGGCCAGATGCCATCAAAAAAAAAAATTCGTGTTATGGAGTTATGGTGGACAAGGTATGAATGCAAGGCTCTAGTACATGGCATAATATTTCTATAATTATTCTTAGTCTTCTAGGTATTCAAGAAATTATACCAATCAATTTACATTGGTTTTAACTTCTGATATAAATGAATTGTTATAAATTCTCTGTAAGGTAAATATTATCATATGTATTTTACAAATAAGAACATTGGTGCTGAAAAGTTTATGCAGGTTGCTGAATTTTAACTCATGCCTATATAAATGGAAGGCTTATACTCTTTCTACGACTCCATATTTCTTCTAATACACTATGCTATGCCCAATAGGGTATACTATCTTCCTTTTGAAACTTTTTTTTTTTTTTTTTTTTTTTTTGCGATGTGTGGGCCTCCCACTGTTGTGGCCTCTCCCGTTGCGGTGCACAGGCTCTGGATGCGCAGGCTCAGCGGCCACGGCTCACGGGCCCAGCCGCTCCGTGGCATGTGGGATTTCCCGGACCGGGTCATGAACCGGTGTCCCCTGCATCGGCAGGCGGACTCTCAACCACTGCGCCACCAGGGAAGCCCTGAAACTTTTCTGTCAGCTATTATGGCACTGAATTCTGTTGCTTTGCTCCTATTGCTCAAACACCTCTGTAGTCTTTATTTTTGATCTTGACTCTTCTGAATATAAGCATCTCATACATTTCTACCCTAAGAAGCCTCTTTGTTTTCTCCTCCCTTATCTATCTTAACTCCAGCAACTTTAAATCATCAGTTTTCTATTGCCAGTTCTCTGAACTAAGTTTCTAGTTCTGCTTTGAGCTCCAGAACTAAAATCTCCAATTTTCTGTGAGATATCTCCATCTGATTGACTTAGGTTGGTCATGTCCACAACTACAACACGATAGCAAGGAAATAACACTCCTTTCATAAATAAATTTCCCAAGAATGCCTGTCTCAGATTCCATCATAAGAACCCTCAGACAGGCAATTCTATACATTGCTTCCTGAGTCACTTTTTAAAATGAAAATAATGTTATGTATACTATGGCTATGTAAGATGTTAACATCAGAGAAGCTTTTTTAAAATCAATTGTGCAACTTTTCTACTGAATAGAAGTCTAAAATTAGTTAAAAATAAAAAAGTTAAGAAAAAGAAGTACAAAGTTCTTTAAAAAATAAAATAGTGTTTGAGCAGATCATGCCACTTTCCTCAAAATCCCCAGTGGTTTGCTTCCCTTAAAGCTAGAATAGAATCCAGTCCTTATCAGTGTGTTCCAGGTCCTGGATGATCTGACTGTGGTCACCTTGTCACTCTCACATCTACTATTCTCCTGAGTTGATCATATGCTTCTAGGCATACAGCCATCCCTTGGTGTCCGCAGGGGATTGGTTATAGGATCCCCCATGAATATCAAAACCTGCCAACGCTCAAGTCCTTTATATAAAATGCCATATTATAGTCAGCCCTCGGTATCTGTGGGTTCAGTAAATTCAACCTACCATGGATACAGAGTGCCTACTGTCTTAATATTATTGCTGTTTCTTACACATGCTAAGTTCATTGCTAACTCATAACTTGCCATTCTGTCTACTTGGAAAGCTCTTTCCTCACATAATCACATAGTTTGCTATCACTATTTATTCAGTTATCTTCTCAAATATAACCTTTCTAGAGATGACTACTTTGATAATCATAACTAAAATAGTACCTTCCCATAACTGCCCATCTCTTATATTTTGTTTTCTACATAGCTTTTATAATTATCTGACATGATGTATCCTACATATTCTATACTATACAGGAAGGTAAGTTTCATGAGAATTGGAACTCTCTTCACAAGGGCAGGAACTTATTTCTTCAGCATCTGGAACAATTTCTGTCACCAGGTGAGTGTTCAATTAGTATTTGTTAAATCACTGAATTGAGACACACCTACATAAATAAACCAAATCCCAATGATTGCTCCTTCCTATAAGAGTAAAAACAATCTACTTGGAGGAAAAGGCATAAGGCACATTAAAAGTAATAAAAATATAAGTACCAAATATAAAGTTTCAACTATGAAAGAGACTGCAAAGCCTAATTGTTAAATAACATATGCTATAGAAAATGTATTGTGTCCTTTTTGATGGGGATGTAGTGGGAGGGGGTGGGGATGGCATAAAAATCTCTGGGGCTTCTGCAGTATGAAAATGTTTTATTGAGGAAGTACTAAACTTAGACCTTACAAGACTGGTAAGATTCCTCTAGGTACACAAAAGTTGGAAGGGAATTCTAGATGAGGGATATGGGAGGAAAATGGCATAGGAGAAAGAACAGGAATGCAGAAAAAAGACCTGAGCTCCTGAACAGTCCTGGAAGTACAGAGAGTATAGACTGGTAGTTTAGATGACATGGCTGGAAGGGAGATTAAAGCCAGACTGAAAAGAGCTGTGAGTGTCTTTCACAAAAATAGTTTATATGTTCCCACCTGTCTATCCATTCAGTCTCTCATCCTCTAGGAATATTACCATCTATCCCAATATCATTAACACGTAGCTGTAAAAACACCCTAACACAATGCTATAAACTGTCAAAATTTCATGCAGGTGAAATCCTACTAACAGCCTTATAACTTAGGTAATTGTCAAGTAACATCCCATAATATCACCAGCAGTATGGTAAGAACCTGACTTTCAAGTTGGGAAAGTATAACATGAAATGTTAATGACTTTTATAAAGTCATACTATAAATTATTTTATCTGCTTGTAAAAATGATTATATTGCCAACAAAACTAGGAAGAATGGCAATACTATTACACTTAGCACACTACTTCACATTTTAGACTGTGTGGGACACATATCATACCTGTGGGTCTCTGTAAATTCTTTTGTACTAAAATTCTTCTTAGAGTACCGTCCATGGCCGCTTCTTCTATGTGGGAGTGGTCCCCAACAATGGTCCAGTACATCATCCTTGAAGAGATAGGTCAAGTTGGTTAGCCTGGTCAATGTGCTTAGCCTGGTGAATGTGCTGTTACAACCCAAAACAGGGTCTCTTCAGACCCTGTGCATCAGAATCACCATAGAGTCCCTGAAAATTGCCTGAAAAAGCAGATTTCTGGACCCAACTCTAAACCTACAGAGTGAGTACCTCCAAGAGGGGGCCCCAGGAGTCAACAATTTAAAAGTCGTACCTATTTCCTAAAATTTGAGATCCATTGTTTAATAGGCTCACTTGATAGGCAAAGTTCAATTTTGAAAATATCCTTAAAATTTAGAAGAAAAATATTTCTAACACTTGAAATTATCTTCTTGTCATGACAGAATATTCATTTTACTATAGATGATGCATCAGTATGTTTTTGTTTTTGATATAGTAACTATTTTCTCAGACATAAATAATTTTCTCACTTAGAAGACACCACATAACATAATTCTAGTAAGTAAACAGCAGTTGCCTCTTTTTACTCAGGATCTAATGATCCACTTTATAGGTGATTAGGAGTTTTATTTAACATTTCCCTATTTCCTTTTTGGTCATTGCTTATAAATAAAAAGTGAGAGTAAAAAAAGAAAAAATCAAGCCAAGTAAAGGGAATATTTGTGTTAAATTGTTTAAATTTGTTTATACATATGCCTCCATTTTTTATTACCAGAAATAGCCCAAATCACTAATATTCTACACTTAACATGTTTAATATTATTTTTAATGTCTCAAAAATTCGATTTTAGATTAACTACAGTGGTTATGTTTTTCACATCAGTTTCATTAATCTGAATGCACACATAACATATACATATACACTAAATGTATAGAGTAGCAACTGTTCAGGAAGAAGAATATATTTTGTACCACCATTTGGTGTGAAAAGGACATGCTTTTGTACAGAAGGAGTAGAGGGATTTTCAGAAGTCTTGTGAATCTATTATACATTGAACACTCTTCCAGAAACAACACTACAGAGCATGGGTGGGACAAACTGTAAAAATGGATACTCATATCAAGAAATATAAATAACCAGGTCGTTAACCTACCCTCTTTTAGGATTTACAGCAATAGCATAGGGTTCTCCAGCCATATTTGTTAACAGTCTGGTGCAGTTGGGGCCATTCAGCTGTCCTACATTGATAGAGTACCTCAGACTGGTCCAGTGAGTAGTGTAGTAACTGAACCAGTGCATTCTAGAATGGTCAGTCCAGTAAATATTTCCGGCAACCCAGTCAACTGCAACATCCCTGGGCCTTTTAAATTCAGGACACTAAAAGAAAACAAAACAACAAACCACAGTATTTTCAAAAGCAAATTGGCGGAGTTTTCTGTATCTATACATTGAGATTGTTTGGGAATCTTCTTAACATGGTCAGGTGTCAATTGTTACATAGATTTTTTAAAATCCCCAACATACTTTATTTTATTCTTAGTTTTTATAGATGTATAATTTCACAAATCCTAAGTATACAACTCACTGGAGTTTTACCTATCACCGCCCCTGTTTAACCACCACCCTACTAGAATACTTCCAGAATTGTAGAAGGTTCACTTGTGACCTCTCCCAGTTAGTATTTCTCTTAGAATAAGCATAATCCTAACATCTAAATCACAGATTAGCTTAAACAAATCCACATAAACAGAATCATACTCTTCTATTCCTGACTTCTTTGACTTAACATCATGTTTGTGAAATATACCTATATTGGTGTGCAGTCAGTTATTAATTGCTTTTTATTTCTGGATAGTATTTCAGAATATGAAATATTATTCATGAATATGTATCAATTTGTTTTCCATTTTACTGGTAATATATATTTTTCTTGTTTACAATTTTAGGCCATTACAAATAAAACTATGAATAGTCCTTTACGTGTCTTTTGGCGGACACAAACTCTCATTTCTGTTGAGTATTTAATAAGAAATAGAACAGTTGAGTCTTAAGATATACTTACGATTGCTTAAATAGATAGGGCTAGAATTTTTTTTTCAAAGAGTCTGTACCAATATTTACTCTTTTCAGGAATTTAAGAAAGTTCCAGTTGCTCTACATCCTTACCATATATAATTTGATTTAAAATTGAAAAAGAAAGTTAATACAAATAGACACATTTAGAGAGATACTATATTTAAATGTCTTTTGAGGAAAGTTACAATCTCTGTCATTTATATTAAATCTGCTAGCTTGGATTTTCTGTGCAATAGTATATTACTGAATTATTGTGAGACAAAGGTAAGAGGGTTCATTGGGAATAGACAGCAAGGAAAATAACGAATGCTGTGCCCTTCAATTAACTTGATCACTTTGAGCAGGAACTAGTGTAGTAATTAATTTGACGTGGTCAGGTTTATTGTGCATAAACAAAAGTGAGAAGAAATTCTCAGGGGTATTATATCAAGAATAGAAACAATTATTTGAAGGTCATTATAACTAGACATGTAGTCAATGTGTAAAAGCATTGTTAGGACCTGGTAACCAGTGGAAATATGGGTTTTTAACACATGACTGTTTCTTCTGTGATTTACTAGTGAACACATTTTATTAAAGAGTGGGCTTGGATTAAAAGAAAACAAACCAAACTTCTCAAAAAGAACGTGAGATGCCAAGAAACAGGAATTACAAGTCACTGTCTGCCATGTGATTACTGAGATCTCAAAGAAGGAAAATATAGCTTGAACTAAACACAGAACTCACAGAAATTTCTAATGACATTTATTACCAATCTTTTCACTTATTGGTTTAAAAACTAAAATTATGAAATTTTACAGTAATCTACTTCTCAACTCTAATAATAAATACTCTCCACCTACCCAGTGATATCTCATAGCTAACTGAAGTTAAATGAAAAGCACTCTACAATACAACATGGTCTAAACATGCCATATAAATAATATTCATAAATGGGTAGGCTATAAATATTTGTCCTAGCCAAAACACAAAATCATTTTCAAGTGTTCCAATATTATGTAAATTAACTGTAATTCTTTTTTTTTTCTGATTTGGCAGCACTTAAAAGTAAATATATCAAGTGGTATGGGCTTGTCAGTGTAAGTCATAAATTTATACAGATGAGAGACAATGGGAAAAAATAACCATTATAAACTGTGTAAAGCCTGCTGGAGCATATTATCATTTTTTAACACCACTAGAGCAATCTTTTAGCATGCAGAAATATGATATCAGTTGTCTGGCAGGAACATAGAAAAATACCTATTTTGGCTTTATCAGATGTTAATATACATACATAATTTTCTATCCTAATGGTATCCTTGCTAAAATAGGACATGTTTTATGCAAAGCTTCACTTTTTTGAATCTAAGATTTTTATTTTATTTCGCTCATGCTCAAAGCTGGCCTGATTATCTTTCCATTCTATATTTATACACCTGGACTGCTGACAATTAAAATCTCAGTTTCCTAATGATCACAGAACATTCAGAAGTTTTATTTTGTGATAGTTTTTCAGGTAAGTTGGCTGGTGAAAATTCTATTAATGGTGAATTCCAGAAGGATATATCAAACTTAGGTCACATTACTAGAGTGAAGAATATGGCTTAAGGAAAGGGAAAAATGTTACTTTTCAATGTTGAGCATAAGAGATGCTGAAGAGTTATAGAGTCATTTAAATCTATACAGTTATTCTCTGGTTCCTTGATCAAGGAATCCCTAATGTCATTCTGGTATCAACTAAAGTAGTTAGAATATGGGATAAAGGATGGTCATGCCCAATAAATTCAACCTAAAGTCATGAATCATCAGTGACAAGATGATTCTCAGAGAATAATGGCAGCAGGGTGAAGATGTTACTAGGTGTTCATCCTCAGTGACTCATAACACACTGAATGCTCAATTATTCTCAACACTGAAAAGAGAAGAATTGAACAGAAGAAGAAAAACAAGAGACAGCAATAGGATGGTCTTATTATTAAGGAAACTATGGCGAAATTAGGAAATCACCTCTATAGTGAGTTCTATAGGAAATAAATAATCCCTTTCTATTGCTCACTACTTGACCAGGATTGTGAATAGCATTAGCCATCTAAAAGGGATTCTCATATTGAATGAATGTTGGTTGGAGAGTGGCAGGCAAATTTCTGTTGGGTCTTATGGAGAAGTTCAAAATCAATCAGGTACATACAAAAAGTGGGAAAACACAGAAAAAGTAAACCGAGGTTCTTGGCATGGAGTGGAGACTGACATGAAAAACAGAAACAGATAGTTAAGCCATTTGTCTCTAAAGAGACTGAAAACAAAACAACCAAACACATTAGATTGGAAATACAAAGAAAACATGAAACTCTCATTTGCCCCTTTGGCTAGCACTCTAGACAGACAGGCCAAAGAATTAGAGACACTAATGAGATAAGTCATGTTTAAGAGACTGCAGAGGCGTGTGGTTACCCAGACAACAAAAGGCATTGCTCATATGTTTGCACAAAGTGGAAGACAAATTTTGACTGCTTCCTCCAGACAGATGATTTCTTTCCTAATAAGCTCTCTAAATACACAGCCAAAGTTCTGAGTTCTGAGGCATTCTTCTTCATAGAGATATATTAGTCGAATGAATGAAATGCTTAAAATCTTACAGAAAAAATGGCAGCTTGATTGTAACAAAATCAGAGGTTACTACTTTAAACTACCAGTCCTTTACAGCTGTGGATTGTAATGTATCTGGCACAATTCCAGCTTCAGTATACTAAAGATATGTCACTGAAGGCATTTGTTTTAAATCAAGGAAAGAGGAAAATCTATGAAAGGAGAATGAAAACATTCAAGCCATGGAAATGCTATCTTTTGTAAAACAAAATTCCTATAGTTAGCAATATAATTTAAGAAAATATAGTTAACACAAGGATAGATTGAAGTGGTCACATATTTCATTTGTTCATGATTTTACATCTTTGTGTGTATCTAAGAAAAGAAAATTCAGTTCATTTTGTTAAAGTTAATTATCTCCTGATGCAATGCTAGTAAAACAAAGATGTGAAGACACTGTAAAGAACTTGTGCTTGTGTGGTGGGGGGAGTCCACATTCAATAGACAACATCCTGAAAAGACCCAGATTTGTCTTTGGGTTACAGGGTCAATACTGTAAGTGATTTTATCATTTTTTTTAACATGCTCAGTGTTCTTTAAACTTATTTGTTATGATTTACCACCCACCCTCCATAAAAAGCAAAACCCACTCTCAAAACCTTCATTCACACTACCAGCTAAACAAAAGATATCATGGAAGACTAGAAAGCACACAACATTTGAAATCAGAAACTTGGTTTAAGAGCCAGTCCTAGTTTCTCTATAAATTATGTGGTGCATAAAAATAAAGGATTTGAATTAGATGATCTAAGTCTTTAGGTTCTAAACACAAAATTATATAACAGTTTAAAAACATTATACATTCTTTACAAATCTTAAGGATGCATCTAATGCTAAATATGAATTTTCATGCATTAGTCAGTAAGTCAAAAATTTGTTGATACTTATGGGTGCAATTTTGACATCATCTCCCTATGTGAAAGATCTGGAATTAAGAAAGCAAGGTACCTTCTGAGGTTTACAGTTTAAACAAGCACAACAGCTAGATGTAAGGCAGAACTATCTGAAAGCAGAGATTGTAAAATGGTACATTGAGGACTAAATTTAAGTTAAAGTTAAAAAAACCCTATTAAGTTGATTCTAACTTTAAAATTAAGAAGATATCACTTTAACAAATTAAACTTTTTTTTTTCTTAAAAATTAAGGATAAATAAGATAGTATATCAAAGCAGGCCAACATTCCAGAGTGGCAGAGTCAATCAGCTGCTTCTGTTTTAATGAGATACATCTTCAGTTTGCCTCTCTCACCTGGATCCCTAATGTTCTGTCCAAGCTGTTTCACTCATTTAACTTACCTATATAGCTGGTTTGCAACCCATGCCTTAAAGAGACAAAAGAATTCGACTTTAATGAATAAATCATGTATCTATAAGAAAGGGGGTTAAAACAGAAATAAACATGGAAAAAGAAAAGTCAGAGAAGCAAATGTTGAGAGTGTGTCTCCAGAGTCATTAGGTAAGCATCTTGTAGATAAACTGGAATACTTATGTAGCAGATATGTAAATGCGTATATATATATATATATATATATATATATATATATATATATATATATGAATATGTACACATAAATTGGGCCCTTATAGTTCAATATCTCTCCATCAAGTTCATTCAAATTATGAATATATACATAATACTGGATTTTATATATCATTTTCTTTCCTGTTTCATTAACATTAGTTTCCTGCTGTTTCATTACACTCTAGATAAACTAGCAATCCATTTTCTTTTGTTTTGAATTTTATTTATTTTTTTATACAGCAGGCTCTTATTAGTTATCTATTTTATACATATTAGTGTATATATGTCAATCAAAATCTCAGAATTCATCCCACAGCCACCACACCCCATTGGAGTCCATGTTTGTTCTCTACATCTGTGTTTCTATCTCTGCCTTGCAAATCGGTACATCTGTACCATTCTTCTAGATTCCATATATATGCATTAATATACGATATTTGTTTTTCTTTCTGACTTACTTCACTCTGTGTGACAGTCTCTAGATCCACCCAAGTCTCTACAAATGACCCAATTTCGTTCCTTTTTATGGCTGAGTAATATTCCTTTGTATATATGTACCACATCGTCTTTATCCATTCATCTGTTGATGGGCATTTAGGTTGCTTCCATGACCTGGCTATTGTAAATAGTGCTGCAATGAACACTAGGGTGCATGTGTGTGTTTGAATTATGGTTTTCTCTGGGTATATGCCCAGTAGTGGGACTGCTGGGTCATATGGTAATTCTGTTTTTAGTTTTTTAAGGAACCTCCATACCGTTCTCCATAGTGGCTGTATCAATACATTCCTACCAACAGTGCAAGAGGGTTCCCTTTTCTCCACACCTTCTCCAGCATTTGTTGTTGGTATGTTTTCTGATGATGCCCATAGTAATCCATTTTCTAAGTCTAAACAGAATGTGGAAAAATAATGAGGTCACCTTGTAGGCTACTTCCTGGGCAGACAATTGATATTCTTCAGATGGTAGTCAGTCTTTTTGTGAGCCTGTGCTTTCAAACATTAACAGTTAGTTCAGTTAGGCCTTTTGGAAGACCTGAAAGCACATTATGTAGGCTGAGATCTCTAATACCTAAACCAGACCAAGACCAATCTCAATGATCACAATAATAATAAAAGTGATGTCTTCTTAATAAAGGAACTTTGATTCATTAGGGTAATTAAGGGAGGCAGAGAAAATAATGCATATTATAATTGTGAAGTTACATTCTTGTAAATGAAGCATGATCTATTTATGGCTAGAAAAAAATGTGGGTGTATATGTGAATATTCCTGGGTGTGAAAGAAGATGGAAGGGGCGTGGTAGGAGATGAGTCTAAACATCATGGAGAGGCTTGTAAAACACTGATTTTTTAATGGAAATCCATTTGAATGTTTTAAGTAGGGAGATATGATGATGAGTTTAATGTTCTAAGATTATTTTGGCTATGGTGTGAAGAATGGCTTGGGGATGGGGACCAAGGAGATACAGGAAATTCAGAGGAAGCTTATTCAACGGACTCCAGAGGGGAGGATACAGGAAATTCAGAGGAAGCTTATTCAATGGACTCCAGAGGGGAGAATGTGAAAGTTTAATCTAGGCTTTTGTGAGACAAAAGTGGAAAAAATGGGATATATCTGGAGATAAAAATATTTAAACTAGTGATGAATACCAAGGATGAGAAGAATAACTTGTAAAGGATAACTTTCAAGATTGACAAGTTATTGCCATGTCTCTTCAAGATTTTCAATTAAGTTATTGCTTCTAATTTTAAAAATATGACCTACTTTATGACAAGGCCTGTTCTAGATGCTAGGATTACAAACGGTAGGGGGGAAAAAACAACAAAAAACCCCTGCCATCCGGGAATTTATTTATAGCAAGGTAAGGTAGACAATAGATAATAAACATAATAAATGAATAAAATATATGGCAGTGAAAAAAGATAAGTATTATGGAAATGAAAAAGAGCAAGGCATTGAAGATCCCAGGATGGGAATGGGGCAGTAGATTATAATCATCAATAAGTTATGTATTCAGAAGATCACATCTGAACAAAGACTTGAAGGAGTTCAGGAATTGAGTCATGCAGGATATCTGGCTGAAGAACATTTTAGGCCAAGAGAACATTTCAGGAATGGCCTTACATTAGTAGGTACTGATGGGTTTCAGAATAGCAAAGCTTCTCTGGAGAAGAGTGAGTAAGGGGGAAAGTAGTAGAAGATAAAGTCAGAGAAGTAACAGGAGACCAAATTTTTTAAACCCTTGTAAGATATTATGAGAATTTCAGTCTTTTCAGTGGGGAACCACTGGATATATATATATTTTTTTTTGGTGGTACGCGGGCCTCTCACTGTTGTGGCCTCTCCCGTTGCAGAGCACAGGCTCCGGACACGCAGGCTCAGCGGCCATGGCTCACGGGCCCAGCCTCTCCGCGGCATATGGGATCTTCCCAGACCGGGGCACGAACCCGTGTTCCCTGCATCGGCATGTGGACTCTCAGCCACTGCGCCACCAGGGAAGCCCTGGATATTTTTGATTTGACATGTGATATAATCTGATTTATGTTTTACATGGAGCATTCTGGCTACTGTTTTGTGAGTAATAATGATAGCAAGGAGACCAATTAGGAGGGTATTGCACTAATTCAGAAGAAAGATGATGGTGGTCCAAAACTAGGTCCTTGCAGTCACGCTGACCTAAGGTATTCAGCTCCTGGGCATACTATTGAAAGTAGACTCAATAGTATTGCCTGATTTTGGAGTTATGAGAAAAGCAGAGAGGCCAACAATAACTCTAAGATTTTACTTTGAGCGCCTGGAAAATGGAGTTGCCATTGAATGAGATTGGGGAAGCAGATTTTGTGGATCATATGAATAGTTTATTTTTAGGCATGCTCCACTGGGGATTTTTTTTTTTTAAACATCCAAAAGGAAAACCAGAGCAAGCAGTTGGACAGAGCCTGATATCAATTAGGCAATTGTTAGCATGTGATTATATGTTAAACCATGAAACAATATGAACTCTCCAAGGAAGTGAGGAAAGATAGAAAGAAGAGGATGAAGGTCTGAGCCTGGGGCATTCCAATGTTAAGAGGGAAGGAGAAAAGGATCTAGCAAAAGAGACTGAGAGGTGAGGAAAAAAAGAGAGAACAATAAAAGAAAAACTATACTGATGATTCATCTTAGAACTATTTTTTTTTTTTTTTTCTTTTTGCGGTATGCGGGCCTCTCACTGTTGTGGCCTCTCCCGTTGCGGAGCACAGGCTCCGGATGCGCAGGCCCAGCGGCCATGGCTCACGGGCCCAGCCACTCCGCGGCATATGGGATCCTCCCAGACCGGGGCACGAACCCGTATCCCCTGCATCGGCAGGCGGACTCTCAACCACTGCGCCACCAGGGAGGCCCAGAACTATTTTTTATTACAGGGTTTATTATTACATCAAGTGAAGTAACAAACAAAAAATCTACTTAAAGTTTAACTGGAAAGACTGATACTGCTACTATGAAGAGAAAGGTTTCTCAACTCTGACACTATTGACATTTTGGTAAGGATAACTCCTTGTGAGAAACTAATTTATGCATTGTAGGGTGTTAAGCATTTCCCCTGGCCTCTACTCACTTGATACCAGCAGCACTCCCCAGTTGTGACAATCAAAAATATCTTCAGACATTACCAAATGTCCCCTGGGGTGAAAGATCATCCCCAGCGGAGAACCACTGATTGTAGAACCATTAAGTGCTTTCTGATGCCTGCTTCCTCCATGACTCTAAGCATTTGTCAAGGTCTTTTAATGAATTTCTGTCTCCAATTTATTGAACACTTCTTTATCTTCCTTTACTTGACCTTTCAGCAGTACTCTAGAAATATAATCCCAACTTCTTTTTCAAAACACTTTCTTCTCTTAGCTTTTGTGACTCTGCATTCTAGTTTTCTCCTAATGCACTGGTCACTCTTTGTCATCATTTTAATCTAGCCCCAGAGCTTCGTTCCAGTCCCCTCTTTACTTCCCCTGGTAATCTAACCTGGCTTCATGGTTTTAGATGCCTCCTCTATTTTTCTATTCTTTAATGTAAATCTCCAGTCCAGAGATCTAAGATAAAGCCTTGAATACATCACTGACTAACTGACATCTCACTTGGATCTCTTACAGGTATCTGACATAACATGACTAAAACTGAACCCACAGTTTACCATTTTCAGTATCCATCAAATTATAGAATCCGAAAGCTCAGGTGTCAGTCTGGAGTCCTTCCTGTCCTCATTTTTCACATTCATTTTATTTGCAAACATTTTTCCTTAAAATTCTACTCACTACCCTCCATTTCACTGAGACTACAACAGTGCAACATAACACCATTTCTAATTGGGAGCATAGTCCTCCTATGTGGTCTCCTTCTGTTCCAGTCTTTTCTCCCACCAGATCCATTCTCCACATAAAAAGTGAAATAGTTGTCTTAGATATAAATAAGATGGCATTACTTCCTTCTCATCTCTTAGGTCTTAGCTCAAAATCTCCTTTCTTCAAATGTGCCTTTATTGATCATCTTACTCAAAACCTACAACGTTTAAGTTTTTCTCTCTAAGTCCAGTTTTTATTCCCCTCAATACACTTTTCAAAACTGGACATTTTTTTGTATTTATTTATTTATTAGTTTACTTGACTTTGTCTTCATTCCACAGAATATAAACTTCATGAGGACAAGATTCTATTACCTTTATTGTATCCTAAGAACCCAACACCAAACAAACAGAACTCTTAAAATAAAGCTATGGGTATGGTTGAATAAAACTTGACTGGTTCACCTTAAAATGCTATACAATTCGATCAATAACTTACTCAGTATTATTAATTATATTATCATATGTTTTATATGGTCTTATAAGATTTATGTTCAGTAAATTTTGAATATTAATCACAGCTGTTTCAGAACCATTAACTCTAATCAGTATGCATTACTGAGTGACTGTCTTATGCAGTCAACAACAGTCAAGCCACAAAATGGTAATAGTGTAATATCTGATAGTTTTAGATCTCTTCCAAAGTAATTGTAATAAATGATTTTAGCTGTTGACTGGTTTGAATAAACTCAGATGGTTTTAAAAGTATTCTTGCTAAGGAAGTATAGACAGTTTCAGTTTAGAGTTTAATGGTTGTCATAAATTTATAATAATGAAGAAAAAAATTTTAAAAATAAACTATCAATTTTTACCACTACCCAAACGTCCTAAAACAAGACCTTGAAGTTTTTGCTAAAATGTGTGTACACACACACACACACACACACACACACGCTTATGTATGGGTTCATAGACATACCTATAAATTTATGTTTATGTGTGTGTGTGTGTGTGTGTGTGTATGCATGTGAATGAGAGGTACACACAGACCCATATATTTGGTATGAGGTTTATAGCTAGGACTCCAATTCAAAATTGAAACCTATTAAAGAAAACAGTTTGAATATTTTGTTAAAGCTTTTCAGAAAAAATGGTCTAATCAAATTTTTTGAGAAAAAGTTATGATTATTAATGAATAAAATTATAAGTAAATTTATACTGAACATTATTTTTTGCATAATGGAGAATATGCCAAAAATGGTATCTCATATTCACTTCTCAAAACCAGGTAGATCAGAGGAACCATTTGTTTTGCTCAGGAGTATTCAGCTATTTAATTGTAAAAATCTAATCTGTATATTTAAAGTCATTTTCATTTTTCTAAGCATTGACTTACTTTATAGTGCTTGCCATCATGCATCTAGCATTTCATATTAGAAATGACAAATGGCCAGAAAGTATGTACAATTGTTGTATAACACAATCATATTCTGTTCTAACTACTAAAATTCAAATTCTCATTATGCTTTACATATCAATTGAATTATGTCAGTCTTTTAAGTTTTAAATTACTTAATTTCTTAAAGGAAAAATCTATCCATTTTGTATAGCTAAGGGGGTTAGAAAATCATAAGTAATTCTATCTATAAATAACTTAGTCTGCATTTGAAATTTAAATTTGCAATCCTAATTACTATTCCAACCATTTTCACAGATTACAGAAGAGAATTCCCTTCATTATTTCTAAAAAAATATCATGTTAAAAACTATCTTCCTGGGCCTCCCTGGTGGCGCAAGTGGTTGAGAGTCCGCCTGCCGATGCAGGGGATACGGGTTCGTGCCCCGGTCTGGGAGGATCCCATATGCCGCGGAGCGGCTGGGCCCGTGAGCCATGGCCGCTGAGCCTGCGCGTCCGGAGCCTGCGCGTCCGGAGCCTGTGCTCCGCAACGGGGGAGGCCACAACAGTGAGAGGCCCGCATACCGCAAAAAAAAAAAAAAAAAAAAAAAAAAAAAAAAACTATCTTCCTTTAGAATGGACTTCAGTTAACATTTAGTTGTCTGAGCAATATTCTTCTGATTTCTGATACAACATATTTTCTGCCCTTTGTTGCAATGAAAATATTCCACTGTTTTCAGTATCTGTGAATATGCTTCCAAGATAACCTGCTATCACATGGATAACTCCTTCCATTTGCTTCACTGATAATAGGGTTATAACTAAAGTATCCATAGTTTGATTTGTACATTTTTCTTTCTTTTACCTATTGATTCAGAGATAGAAATCAATGCACCATATTCAGTGTAGGGAAAAATCTTAAGTTTTGTTTTCTGAGGAGTGGGGAATTCTCAGGTCAGTATCATTTAATAATTGTGCCAAAACTTAGAAGATGAAATAGAGTGCATGTTCATTAAACTAATGGATGACTATCTGGTGACTGTTAAAGGAGCAAAATATAATACATTGCAGGGAAATTCATGAGGGTAGAAATTCAATTCTTTACATACAAGATGGATTTCAAAGAAATAAATACAAATTGTCCAGGTAATAACTGGATAGACATAAACTATGTCACAAATTTTGGGGAAATCATACATATTTACTATCTGGAAGGGACTTTAATGATTTTCTACTTCAATAAAGTAGTTAGCGTTCAGATGAGTATGTTGAGACTCAGAGATGTAGCAAGTATCTCAAGTTAAAGTCTAAATTGTGTCACATTATAGCTGCATGGCCATAGATAAGTCATTTAATCATTCTAGAATGCACATTGCTCATTAACTTAAGGTGGTGAGAATGGATTTATTCCATATTTATAATATTGAGATATCAGGATTACAAAAAGGTTTAGGAAGCAAAGTTAAATAATTGCCCTTATCAGTGTAGCCTTAGGTATTTTTATACATATATATAATACACTGGTTGGAATTTCTATGGAATGCTTGAAGGTTTAGAACATGGTGCTAAAATTCATGGCTCAGAGGTTCCAACCTTATAATCATGACACTTAGTTAGCTATGATGGGCTTCTAGAAAATGTACCCTACTGTTACCCACTTTTCTTCCTATTGAATACTGTAAGTCATCAGTAGGTCTAAGAAGAGAGAGAGGAAAAACAAACAAATAGAAAGTCTAGATTACACAATACATCTTATTACTACCATTAAAAGACTAATGTTTCAAATCCCATTAGAAAAAGGCTAATCAATAACTTTGCATTGATGATGAAAGACTCTATACCACATTAATAAAATTAAAAATTAAAATATGTAAAATATATAAATAAAGTATATATTGATCCATTTATATATTTGAGTACATAAGAATAAATATTTAGCTATTAAACAAGTTTGGCTCGTGGCCTACAATAAACAGTTTGCTAGAGGCTACTGATTGTATTTATCCATCTCCCCAAGGACAAAGCTAAAAAATTATCAAATCATTTTCACTGAAAATTATATGAAAAATAAAGATATATTTTTAGCAACTATCAAATTCAGGTAAGAGTAATTTGCAATTAATTTGTAATGTGAGAATATGCATTATAGGGAAGAACATTTTGCCAGTCATCATCAACATCATCACCATCATTATCATATCATTCTGTTAATCTATACAGTACTTATTATGTGCCAAGAACTATTAATGCTAATATAAATATAGTGTGTGTGTGTGCACGCACGTATATTCCTCACTAAAACCTCATGAAATGGAGAGTACAGAGAAGCTAAGAAGCTAGTAAGTGACAGGAACAAGATTAAAACCCAGTCAGTGTAATTTCACAATATATACTCTTTATCACTTCATTAATACATGAAACTGTACCACAGGAACAATGTTTTTGCAAAGCAAACTTCTGTTTTAGAGATAAAGAAAGCTAAAGCTAGTCAAGACTGAGTCAGTCTTTTGGTCTGATTGGAAGGAGATGATATGTGAGTGAAGGAGGGTAGAGTGATCCACTGAAGTTCTTGGCTCTGTCCTAGAACTACCCTTAATAGAACTAAAGCTTTGTATAACACTGGGTTTGGGGGAGGAGTTAAAGAAACAACTCTGATATATATGGATTTTTACTCACAGTTAATTTAATCTAAACTGAATTTAAAAGCTAATAATATAGCTTCTTTTAAAACCAGCTTATTGACACCTACTACTGATAAAAAATAGTGTTCCAGATTTCCATCAAATGATATTCACGGAGTTCAAATATTTACGGTAAATACCTCTGAAAAAGGTAGTGAAGACTTCCAGATAGGTGTCTCTGATTCGTTTCAAATACAAAGCTTTAATTATTTAGTAGGATTAAAGTAATTTAATCCTACTGTGATAGTATTTGACTCTTCGGCTGTATGGGAATGGGCCAGGCCCCACCAAAATAAGTCTTTATCTGTTATTTCTCTGCCAATTTACTTCAAAATATAAAATACATAATAAATTGACATGCCCTAAAACAAAAAAGGATAAACTACAACCACAAGTCTAAACAAATGTTCTAGTTTATTTTTCTCAGAAGGAATAACCATGATAATCAATGTGTCCGTCATACACCAGTAAACAATATTGTTCTATTTTGGATGTTCCCTGAAATATAGTTATTAGGAGTCAGAAGAAATGATTACACTATCGAATTGATCTCTTGCCCTAGAAGAGAACTATATTTCTCATATTGTTAAAAATGAAACAATTTACCCTGTATATTTTTGAGTTTATTTTGTAATGTAAAAACAAAGTGATGATTCCCAATATGATCTCATGATGAAAAAAACCCTCATGTTCACAGTATATTATTAAATACTATAAAATATAGAAAGTTCTAGAAATTTTAGGTATTATTAATTACCATTCTTATGTAACTACAGAAAATGTATTAAAAGAAACACATAATATCATGCAATTAAAATGAATTGTACCCAGCTATGAGAATAAAGGTGTAGGGAAGTGTTTTATTTTTATACAGGGAGAATACTGGGAGGAATCACTGAATATATTAATTACCTCTTATAATCAGATACTGTGATTGACAGATTAAAAAAACAGGGAAGTGGGGGAAGGAGTGAGTCTTCAAATATTCAATTTTATTTACTTACAATCAAGCCACTGTTTGCTTGCCTTTTTTCTCTGCCATGTATCATTTTGTAGAAAATTCCACCTGGATTAAACTGAGTACTCCAAATAATCATATCTCTCTGATAATATACATCCATCCCTGTTATCCTTGAATTATGTTCAAAATGAGAAATTTGTTGATGATCGCCACTGTAGTTGAATGGATATATAAAACCCAGGATATCAGTGTCATTAGCAATGTAGAGAACTTGATCTTCAGAGCCTGGAGATTATTATAATAAAATACAAAAATAACATAAATTTCAACTAATGTAAAAGCAACGAATGTACTTTTAAATTAACTTGAATTGTTATTCTTAACACAGTTTCTTGCTCAATAAAAATAAACTGGGTTTATACCATCTTTTAGTCTTCATGACATTTCTAAAACACACTTAACTAAACATTTCTAAGAGTTATTAATGGAGGTTTTCTTAGGTCAAAGCTTACCTTATGGCTAGAAATTAGGTATTTGTAGTAGATATCCTTTTTATGAAAAGGGATTTCTATTTGGTAAGTCACAATACCTTATGTCTTAATGTTTTGGATCTGAATATTCAAATACCATGTTATATACTCATTAAGCCTCAGACATTTCTGAGCATTTAGTTTATGCACCTGAATGATCATTACCTTAGGCTAAGAAATAAAAATTACAAGATGAAGAGTCTTCTTCTTCCAATATTCATATATGTCAAATGTTCTTTTATTTTTATTTTATAAAAATATCAGTGTTTATTATGTTAACATGCCATAATCTCAATATTTTCTAGAATCTTGCTAACTGGAACCATGTAGCCTGGAATTTTGACACCTACAATACAATACTGATGTAATTTGCATACTGAGACAAGTAAAACCCTAAACAGAATCCTGAAAATAGTAATTGAAATATTAATGAAACTGTAAAGAAAGACTGAATTGCATATATAATATGTGCAAATTTAAAAAAAATAATACACGAGTTGTAGTTCAGCTCTATAGGCTCAATAGCTCTCACTTAGTAAATGGTTACTATGTGATAGGAGATGTATTAAGTCTTTGACAATTTATCTCCTCTTACAACAACCATGGAAAGTAAGGATTAGGCCTCCCATTTTACAGGTGAGGAACTGAGGCTCAGAGAGTTTAACTTCCCCGAGGCCACACAATCGGGTGCAATGCTGGGATTCGAATACAAGTCTGTCTAATTCTACAGCCCATTCTTGCTTGATTCACTATATCATGTTGCTTTCCTCTTGTAATAACTGTCTTATTAACATTGTTAATCATACCCTGTAGCTAACAATATTTAAATTACAATATTATTTAGTAAGAACATAAAAGCATTAAAAGCCATATCTAAGAAGCCCCAAATATATATCTGTAATTTAATTTTTTAAAAATGATATTCATAAATAGAGGAGGTCTGAATTTGAAGACAATTTTATTTTAAAACCTTTAAGTTCTTACTCAAAATTCCATTCTCCTTATAATGCTAACATTTAATTTAACCCGTTATTTTTATCCCAGTGGTATAATGTTTCCTCAAGTACACTGAGAGCAGGCCATAAAGAAAGATACTTCATATTCTATCACATTGGCTTTTAAATTTTACCTTCTGAAAAATTGTTTCAAACACAAAAGTGATTTTAATAGTAGCCAGGTATTTGACAGCCATGTTTATAAACCTTTCCAGATTAGATTAATTAAGAATGATAATAAATTGGACAATTTACCAGTGTTAAAAAGAGAATTATTTTATATTTTCAGGCATTAAGCCATTGCTAAAATGCAATATGAAACATTTTTTTTCCCATAAAATGTTTACAGCAAAATTATAATAACATTTAAAGTAATGGTTATATATCCTTACCTTTTGCTATGCAGGTGTTATTTCTTTCTTGAAAATTCTGGTCGCACACACATTTATAGGATCCTTCCATATTTACACATTGGTGGGAACACGTGCCAAACACCAAACATTCATTAAGGTCTAGAAAAGAAGAGCTCAAAATAGCACCATCATAACCCCAATTAGTACTGTCATTCTTTCCACTTTTCAAAAAAGACAAATGTATTTTGTGTCCTTCAACTTATTATTCCTATTTCTTTCATTGTCTTTTCAAACTGTTAAGTCTGTGACTTGCTATGTAATATTTTCCGGCCATAACAATTTTTTCACAAGTTTCACTATAATGACTCATCAATTGTTTGTGCATTGCTTGTTAATCCACTTAACACATTGAAATATCCATTTCAAACTTCCCTAGTATTTTCATTCACTCAAATAATGGTTGAGTTTTCTGATTACCTGCCACCATACCTTTGCACATGTCATATGATATTCCTGTGTCCTGTAATGCCCTTGCTTTTTACATAGAAAATTTCTACTCATCTCTCAAGATTCACCTGAAGTGAAGCCTTCCTTGGTCTTCACCAATACACAATAATGGTTATCCATCTCCTAGATTCTCCACTTTTTGCTCTCTTGGAATTTCTATCTTATGCCACACATATGAAATACAGTTCATATGGTATTTCATATATGTGGTCACATATTCATATCCCCTACTTGACTGTCAGTCCCTTGGGATCATAAATTAGTATTTATTCATTTTTTTTATTGCCAACATTTTGCACAATTCCTGGCAAAGAATGAAGATATGGATACACCTCTAACACACTTCTGGCTTCATGTATACAAAGTGACTATGTAACAAGAAGGGCCAAGTGAACAAACAACAAAATCCTGAATGCCTACATAAAAATAAATATATATAAATCATAAGTAATAAATAAATCTTAGGCAATATCCTATGGCTTAGCACATGCCTCAAATTTTAAAGTTTTAAGCAGGGCCAGGATTGAGGTCAGGTGATTCTGGTGAATTATCTACTTTCTTTTTCTTTACCTCCTCTACTTCTGCTTTCAATCAGCATAAATTCCTCTGCCCCTTTATCACTTATAGTTGCCCTAATTACATAATAAATCTGTGAGATAAATCCTCCTCTTGAATTAGAGGAATTTAAGGATAAGCACAGCAATAATAATTTTCTCTTGTTTAGCACTCAGCAGTGTTCCAAAGCCTCAGTTTTAGAGATAAGGACTTTCCCAGTAACATTTGTAAGTGACAGTGCCAAGGCTTAAACTCAGGCTTCTTGATTCTATTGTCTCTACTATGATACTTTGCCCACGGTGAACTTACGTACTCTCAGGAGTGCCATTCTGCGTTTAATTGAAGTGTAGGCTAAAGAGACAAAACTGAATTTACTTGTTAACAAATGCTATACCAGGGATAAGTAAAATACATGGTACCAGCTCTCAGCCATCAAAAAAGTATTACAATAAATATTTTTTATTCGTTTTGGCACCTGTAACTTTGAACAGGGAGTTATTTGTATCTGTGGTTTCTCTTTGAGATGAAATCATAATCAGTGAAAATCTGCATGATTTGATAAAATCTCAGTTCTCTCACATGGCCCTGTATTGGCCAGAATCACCGTTTCTTCTCATCTCTATAACCATGTCTATGTCGGGAGCTTTTGAAGAGGATGGAGTAATCTCACACATGTCCAGTACTTGGAACAGTGCCTGGCATGCAACAACTATTAATCCGTTTCTATTTCTTCCTTGCTGTTCCCTTACATTTTTCTTCCCTTTAGATATTTTAATTGAAGTGCTTTGGCTTTAACATCAAATAGTGATTTCTTATGCTCTTTTTGAGCTACCTATAGAAAGGACACAAAACATTTAAATTCTTTGGAATATAAATCAAGGTAATGTCTTTCCCCTTCTCCATACCAAGTCAAACTGCTTTTGTCTACTATCAAAACTTCATTTATTACATGAAGATATATATTTTGTTAGAATTCAGAAGTTACTCATTTGCACAACAGAAATACTAGATTCATAGTGATTTAAAATGAAGAATGTAGCTTGTAGGTTATATCTGTCATGGAATATAACTAAAAATAAAGACAATTTCAGGATCAGAATTTCTAAATTTAGTAAGTATATACAGGAAACAGAGCCCACTATTCACAAATAAGCATTAGAAAATTAATGCTATTTGGAAGTAAAATCTTGAAGAGATTGTGTGTGTGTTTGTATACAACTGACATAAAGTTTCTCGAAAGAAGAAATAATCCAGTCGAGAAATAATTTGCTTTTTTATTAAAATGGAGAAACTTAAGTTGCCAGTTTTCAGTGTTCCCTGTTAATGAAGAAATAAAATGGCATGAATAATCTAAACAAGTATATAACTCAAAATGTTCATATATATGATGTGATTACAATTATTTCCCCTTTGGATGAGAATAATTAATTTCAATAATTCCATTTTGATTGACACAATGTAAAAATCACTTTTATTTACCCAAGAATAACACAAGGAGACAATAGAGAAGAGAGCTTGTAGAAGAAAGCATTTTACGAGTTGAATTTGCCCTGGATAAGCCAGACTTGGATAATTTAGGTTTGGCTCTAACCATGATAATATCAATATTAATGGAGAAACTGGCAGAAAGTGCATATAGGTCTCTATTTCATGGCTCTGTAGTTAAAGACATGGTGTAAATTATATTTACATATAACTTACTATGAGATTCTGGCTCCCTTACATGCTCAGTTTTTAAATGATCACAAGTAAGCTGACAGAGATTTATTTAAAACCTGTCTTTGAATTTTAGGAGACACTCTTGATAATATAAAGCACTGTTTAAGACATGGAGTTAGGACAAAAGCCCACAATTCTCTAAAAGTGAATTACCTATCGCAGTATTGCAAATGCTACAACTCAAGAGAAGTGTGTGATCATAAACATGTTCTTTCGGGAAGGCCTCTAATTCTTCAATAGTTTCTGAACCAGCAATTTCGTTATTTGCATTTCAAAACAAAATTGTAACAATACAATAGAAATTCCTGCAGGTCTGAATCTGCTATACGAAAGGCTTTGTAAGCCTCAGCAACGGTTAGCTTAGCAGTGCAAACAAACAGTCTCTTGACCCCAGGGACTTTCACTCTCATAAGTAAAACGGTATCCCGTAGATATGCACCATTCTGATGAAAATCAGTCCCCTGTCATCTCACAATTTCGCAGCTTTGGGAGTCTTTTCTAACCTAAAGATTTAAGAGCAAGCTGTTGAGGAAATGTACTATACCTTCACACTGTCTGTTTTTCATGTTTCTCTGAAATCCAGGCTTACAGCGACAGAAAACAGATGTTTTTATTTGATTACAATATGCATCATCTCCACATGGATTCACATTATCTTCACAGGTATATTCAGCGGGAGCTAGGATTTAAAAATATGATCAAAACTGATATAATTCTAATTCCTGAGTGGGAGTTTACTACTTTTCTTAATTTGAAATTACACTTATTATTCCATAGATAACTCTTTTTGAATTTATAAGATTACGGTCTTCTCCCCATATAAGCCCTCATTTCTTATAAAGGTATAGAAGCAGATAAAAACCAAAATCAATTACATTAGGGATAGTTTAGACCAAGCTGCCAACAGCTGATATTTACAGCTGTGATTGAGCTATACTACTTTCCAAAAGGAATTCGAGAATCAATGGCTCTAATGACAGTCTATCTTTACCATGGTACAACGTACAAGAGTCACATTCTTCTCTAAGAACCAAACCATTTCCTAGAAGCTACCTAGAGATGTAGGCATCTATTGCTAACTTAAACTTAGTATTCAGGAACTCAGTCAAGGGTACTACCATGTTACTCAAGCAAGAGGTTAAATCATCAGTTCCTAAACACATACAGGGAGGAGCATTTGAGTTTGTAATATGTTCCAATGGACATGGACTGCAATACAAGTTAGGACAGACTATGTGTTATTTGTAGTTTCCAGCATGGTAGTTGCAACTTCATTGCTTTATCTCCAATTCAGGAAAATATTTTAGAGTGCAAATAAAAGAGAGGGACATTATTATAGGGGTAACATTGAATTAGCTCTATTTTACTTAAATCTAATTACATGAGAAATATGAAAACCTTAATTATCAGAAATATAATGTTAGTTCCCACTGATTCTTGACTATTTTGTAATTAATTGAAATACACCAGTGGAATTATATACACCACGATTGAGATATACATGGCCATATCCTTGTGGATACTGCTTCAACATCCAGTGAGGAACAACTTATGTATAAATGAGAACAAAATAAAAGACTCAAGAATTGGAACTATTTTGTGACTTTTACAAGCAATAAGAATTAAAGGTCATAAGCTTAATTAGTTTTCTCAATATGGAAAAATCAGATATCAAACATTAAACACAAAATTATTCACAATCAAGGTCTCATAACTCAAGTATCATAGCACTCTAACTGAATAAAATAATGATGTCGTTTTTGAGAATGACTCAGCAATGGATTAAGATTTTAAAACATTAAACAAATTATTAAGACCTTTACCATCATTCAAATGAATATCACTGTTTGTAAAATTCAGAAACTATTAAATTTATATTTTATAAATAAAATATTAAGGAATATAGATTTCTTTGATGATATCAAGGTCTGTATTTGGATAAAGTTTCAGCTTTAACAAATATACCCATAGCAAAATCAACCTTTCCTACCTCATACTTTAAATTAATTAAAATGATATTCTAAGGTTACTTTGGCAAAGGCCTAAAGACAAGTATTACTTAAGCACATTTTGAAGAGCAATCTTTTCTCACAGCAGTATAGAAAATTTTAGTCATGTTGAAGCAGAAACTGAACTTGTGTGTCGCTGCATTTTAACAGGAAACAAACTCACTTATTCTGCAGGCTTGTTCGTCTGAACCATCTCCACAGTCATCAAGCTGATCGCACTGGAGGTCCATGGGGATACATTTTTTATTACTGCAAGCAAACTCATCTTTTTTACAAGGTCTTGCTTTATATGTAAGCTTACCTATAGAGTTATTTAAAAAATGATCAGCACTTCAGAGAATCAAAACAAATTTATTGAGTCTATAACAGGTTTAAGATTTTGCTAAACACTATGAAAAACATAGATCCATAATCCTTTATTTGAAGCTCTTGGGGCTAAATGAAAAAAAAATTCTGAAATTTTTGATTCTTAGAAAAATAACACAGTATTTACCTTATAATAAATAACACTATATTTCCACAGGAAAATTTTTTGAATATTCACCCTAAGTGAGATTTTTTTTTTGGTTTTGCTGCATATTTTAGTAAAGCTTTTGGTTTTTTGAGTTTTAATTTCTGAATTGTGAAAAAGGGACTGTGTATGCATACATACAATCTATATAAACACTTTTCCCCCAAGAAGTTGTTTAACAGAATATTTTAAACCACTATATTGTTTCTCTCATTCAGTACTTTCTAGAATAAAGTACCTATAACCAATGGAGATTTACAAACCTGGAGGGAGTGGATAAAGTTGCACAGCTCTACTATGCAAATCAAATGTTAGTGGATTATCTTCATACCCTGTCAGAAAATCAAGTGCCTGAAAATATACCCTCAGACATGCCACATGAAAATATTTTTTTAAATTTTTTGAGCCCTAAAATCATTATATTATCTGTAGCTGTCACTGAATCAATTATTTCACATTAAAAAGATTTACCACCACAGGGATCTTCATCTGAATTGTCCCCACAGTCATCAACCCCATTGCACATTTGCTCAGGCTGCAGGCATATCCTGTTATTTCTGCATCTGTGCGGTCTTGTGGGTGGGCAAAGAAATTTTTCTGAAAAAAAAGAAAAAACAAAAAACAAAGCAGCTCCTTTGGGTACACTGACTTATGAAGAACCATCCTTCTTTTGTCTTCCTTTTATTTTCTTCCTTTTCAAATCCATAATCTAGCTTTTCTGAATATATTTTGTTGTGGAAAGTGCTTACATGTAGATACTAGAAAAATGTGTGATAATAGAAGGTATGATCCTAGTTATTTATATTAACCACAGAAAAGAGTACACAGCTGAAATGTTGAATGAAGTAAGAAAAGGAGCCAAACATCATGGTTTTATTTCCAAATGCTTTATCTTAGCTGACTTCCCCTAGTGTACCAAATTAATTTATGCCTACGGTTTATACAACATGGCAGGACACAGCTATCTGAAAGAGCAATTTCACACAGAATAGAGCTTGAGCAAGCATATGTTATAGATCCAAAATTGAAAATAGGTCATTCAGAAAAAAAAAAAAATCCCAACAACACTATAACTGTGTTTCTTACTCTCTGTCTCCATAAACAAATGGGCCGATATGTATTTAAGGCAAATAAGGTGATCTTATTTATTTATTTTTAATGTGTGTGTGTGTGTGACTTAAATAAACAATTAAAGCCAGGGAATTTTACACTTGTCCTTTCCATCACTATCGAATCTGAAGACTTCTACCCCTAAAGTAGGAAACATCTCTAATGTCTTCCCAGTCTCATATGCGGAATACTGCATGGTTCTATCATTGGCCCCCTGATGTTCTCACTTTTGAATTCTCTGCTTAGATATTCTCATTCATTCTCATGGATTTACTTGACACTATATTCTGAAGACTTTCAATTTGCTATCTAATTCTAGCATCTCATAGTTAATTATAGGATGTTCCCTTGGGAATTTAAAATTCAATAAGTTCAAAGCTCAATTCTTCATCATCTTCCCTTGACTGCCTTCTCCTCAAACAAGCTCTGTCATATTTCCATAGTTTAGTTTGTGGCACATAATAGCCACAAGTTTGGGATTATTCTAAATGCATCTCTCACTATGCTTCAACTCTTATTAGTCAACAAGTGCAGTTGGTATTGTCCCAAATTTGCCCTCTTATCTCCATGCATAACCAGTTACAACTCCAACAGCTCAGCTATTCATTATTTCTTACAGAGATGACTGTCATAGAATCCTTAATCTCAGTTTCATTGCCCAACCTAAAATCCTCCCAAAGCCACCAGAACAGCAATCTGATAATTTCTTCCATAACTATTCATCACTTCCAGAATAAAATTTAAGATACTTTACATGGCATAACAGACTTATCATTATCTTGTCCATGCCACTCCTACAGACTCATCCCTTGTCACTCTTTATTAGCTCCTTAAATATGGCATATTCCTTCTTGCCACTTTCCTTGTTTTAATTAAAGTCTATTTCTCACTCTAAGCAGAGTTCCTCCCCTTCAGGTTTTTTAGGAATATCTCTTAAATTGCTCAAACCTCATGTTATCTCATATTTGAAGACATCATAATTTCCTACTATGGCTTCCAGAACTTTGCTACTATATATTCACATTCTATTTTTTAAAATAAACTAAAAACAAAAACTGTTATTTTGAGGGCTAGGCATTTGGTTGTATTTTTTTCTTATCGCTATTTTCTCATTAACCTTATAAACATCACCCCCTCCCCAATTCACTGAAGACTGTAGCACCGTCCCTCACAGCTATTTCTCTCCATCTAAATTATTCCAGCATCCTAGGTGACATCAACATCCATATGAGCAAACCAGCCAATAACTGCACCTCTTAACTTCCTGATTTTCTCATACCCAATGTCCTTTTACTCTAATCCACCTAGGCCACCCATTCTTCTAGAAGGTTGTGGACATGGGTGGATTTCAACAAATTTATCTTCTTAATTCATCCAATGACAGTTCCTGCTGCCTGCAGATAAGAAACACTGACACAGCCAGATTTGCTATTTCCTCCAATTGCTTCATTTACAAAGCCACTAATTTTAAAACTCTGACCAAATTGTGACAACAATCTCCAATTAGCCAACTTTTTAATTCAACCAGTCTCATTAAAGATGTTTTTCCAGTCTTACCTGAAACTTTAGCCCATTGATACGTCTAACTCTTCCTTATTTACCATTGCTTTTTTTCTCTTTACTTCCCTTTCTGTTGACATTAGATTCCACATTCTATTTTTAATTTACTTATTTGATATTTATTGATGACCTTTATATGTTGGACATTTTTCTAAGTCCTTTTAGAAAATCACGTGTGTCCAAATAATCTGGATTCTCTGGCCCTTTTGCTTTTTTCATCTTAATTATCTAACAGAATCCCAAACTTAGATGAATGAAACCATCTGCTATCCCAATGTCTGCATCTGGGAAGCCCAGGAATGCTGCAGATGACCATACTGCAAGACCAACTGATATCACAAATATGAATATTTATCAATGCCAGATAGGACCTGAACACTACTTGGAAATCATTCATTTATATCTATATCTATATTTATATCTATCTATATATAATGTCACTCTTACCCTTTGCAGTAATGATTCAAATCTGCATTCCTTTTGAATCTCCCTACCACACCAACATTTCATATTCTATATATGAACATGCTTCCTTACTATACATAAAAAAGTGGAAATAAAAAGATTAAAAAAATGTTATTATATCATTAAATATGTGTACATCCACCTGCATCTGCATATAGTCTATCAACTCATTTCAAGGGGTCACTACCCTTATCTAAAACTAATTTTTTCACTTGCTCTGAAGCTTAATTTCCCCTGCCTCTTCAGGAACTATCCCATCTTTCTTGAAACATTTTATTACCTTTGTATTTCTCTTGTCATACTTCCTTTTTTTTTTTTTGCTTATCCTTTTGTTATCACTCACCTGAGTCTCTTCTGGCTGTTAATATTTATCTAGATGTTGGTGGCCCTCAATATTCTATCCTAATCCCCTCCTTTTATGTTTTACTCCCTCCCAGCCTAAATCTTACAAATTCCATAGTATTTACTACTACATTTTATGCTGACTCTCAAATTTGTATTTCTAGACCAGCTCTTTAAGCTCTAGAACCAAATATCTAGCACCTACTTGAAATGTGTACTTGAATGTCTCCTCAGATGCATCTCAAGCCAGACTTCTAATCTTTACTTGCAAAACTGTTCCTTTTCCTGTGTTCCCCATCTATTCAAATGTGCAAGCGAAAACAGCCTATAAATTATACTGGGCAACTTCCTCTCTCTTGCCTCCTATAACTACTCCATTATTTAATCTAATTCATTTTGCTTTTTAAATCACATTCAAACTGTGTATACTTTGCCATCATGGTCTGTCATTATCTTAATCCAAGCTACCCGCATAGCTTGCCTTGAGCTCTGCAATTGTCTTAACTATTCTTGCCTATTTCTATCCAATATTTGTGAAATATAAATATGACTATGTGCCTCCTCTATTTTAAATTCTATAGTATTTTTAATTGCTTTCAGGCTAAATCTAAAAATCCCTATCTAGACTCATAAGTTTCCATGTATCTCTTCTGTCTCTTTAGTTTCATCCATTATCCATCTTGCTCTGTATTCTCCAAGCACACATATCTTTCAGCTTCTCTAGTAAACTATGGTTTGCTCTACCTCAGGGCCTTTCTACATCTTGTTTCCTTTGCCTAAAATGTTGTGTCATCTACTCTCACTCCATCCCTTTCACCTACCTGGCAGCTATAAATTTCTCAGACTCAAACTCAAATGTTACTTCTTATAATCCAAGATTGAGTAAAATCCTTCTTTTCTATATTTTTATAACTTATTTTACTTTTTCTTCATTGCACATATCATAGTTTATAACTATATATTTTTGTGATCATTAATATCCCTCTTCCACTAGACTCTCGGCTCTGTGAAGTCTGGGTCCATATCTGTTTCTCTCATCATTATATCACCACAAATAACCACAGTCTCTAGCTTAACAAATATTTATTAAATGAATGATTGATACTTTCCCCCACACTGTTCTCTATGCCTATGGTGACTTTTATCCTAGATCTTTCAAAACTGTAGCTTTCTGAATTCCCCTTCAGGCAGAGTTCATCTTATCCCTCTCTGCCTTGTCTTTACTTAATTCTACTATTGCTTAAAATATAATTTATGGAAATTATTATTTTCCAACCAGAATAAGATCTCCTTGTCAAAGAGAACCATGTTCTGTTCAGGTTTTTTTTTTATTCCAATTACTTAGCACAGTCTCCAGAACATCATAGCTTGACTCATGTTGATACTGATGACTGAGGGGAATGCAAAAATATTCACAGAATTAAGCTGGATGTATTTTACAAGTTTTCCAGCAGCTATGCAGCATGTCCCTGAGAATCACTTCCTTGAAGTGGTTCTTGGGGGGTGACTCTGGAGCCCCACGTGGTTAATTAGTTTCCAAACATGTCCTATTACACTCAATAGTTTTGTGCTGAAGTGGAATAGAGAACAGAAGAAAAAAACATAGTTTATAAAAATAATAGATTTTGGCTTGATATTGGTAAACTCATAAATTTTCAACTATTATGATTCAGAAACAATACTATCTCTGGTCATTCTCTAGAGTTCACTTTGTATGATTATGTAGAAGAACTGAAATTGAAATTTAGTTATATCACTTATCAGTTGTACCTACAGAGATCAATTCTCTAACTACTGTTTTTTCAAGTTTTAAAACATGTTTAAAATAAAGCTGCCTCTTTGTTTCAGATTTTTTTTCTTCAACTGTAACATTTGTAGTCAATATCATCATCTATCAAAATAATTAGTTTAATTTGATATACCAAATAGAACATAGAATTTAAGAACATACACTCATGCTATGCTTTCTTTAATTCACCTGATGTGCTATTTAGTTATATCCAAAGTAGTAGTATTTTTCTTTAAATTAAAAGTTAAATTACCTTTTTGCTGAGATTAGCAAAAGAATGAGATGAAGAACAAAAGTGTTTACGAAATACAGGAAATCATTTAATTTGGTGATCTAAAGGCACACATTTATATTTATAGTTCGTGGTTGCATAATCACGCTTGTGACTAATGTCCGAAGTAACTTGAATTTGAAGAAGAAATAAATTTTGTTAAGATTTTCAGATTTAAATGTTAAATAACTCCTAATTGCAGTTCTCTGCCTAACATTTGTAAGATATATATATATATAGATAGATATAGATAGGTAGATAGATATAGATAGATAGATAATGTCTGTATATCTCTATGTATATTTATTTCCCTTCTCTGAATAACCACAGTCTCAGTAGTGGGTGACTTGTGGAAGTACATGATTTGATTATGCACATTTTTTCCATGCTTATATGTCAAAAAAATTGTTTTAGCCTAAAACACCAATTGGGAATAAAGCCAAAGTCCTTATATGAACCTTACTCAATTCAAAAGGTCAACTACTCTAAATCCTCCTAGACAGACCATAATCTATTTTTTGAATAGTGCTAACATGTGCAAGTTCAGATTTAGGAGGGCTCTCTATAAAGTCATAAACTTTGAGCAGGGTTATCTCTTATTACCTGACCAAAAGCTGTATCTGTGGTTATACTTTATCTACCTAACCCCAGGACGGTAAAATTTGTGGTTCACCTCACCACTTCATCGATTCACGCTGGTGCACTACATCAGGAGATGAGAGTACAATCTAGAGCCACGTGAAATGCCATACCACACATGTCAGGGGCTTCGTCAGAGTTGTCTCCACAGTCATCTTCTCCATCACACACCCAGAAATGTAGTTTGCAGAGGGAATTATTGCAAAGGAACTCATCCGCTCTACATATATTTCCTCCTTTATTTTAAAACAAAAAAAAGACAGAGGGATATAGCATAATTAATTCCAGTCAGCAAAACACACCCCTAGAGGGGTGGGATAGGGAGGGTGGGAGGGAGACACAAGAGGGAGGGTATATGGGGATATACGTATACATATAGCTGATTCACTTTGTTACACAGCAGAAACTAACACAACATTGTAAAGCAATTATACTCCAATAAAGATGTTAAAAAAAAAAGAATACAGGGACATCCTAACTTAAAATTAAATACATCCACCACAGGCAAAGGACCCAAAGTACGAATAAACTTAGTTGTATGTCTAGATATGTAGCAATATATAGCAGAAACAGCAATGGTTAGGGAGATAGGAACTTGCTTTGTCTTGCTTTGGAAAAGTGTATTAATTTCTATGGGGCTCAACATCTTCATATGCTACAAAAGAGGTATGGTTAAGATTTATAAATTCATATTTGTAAGGAGTACATGGGGAAACCACACAAAGAAACTTGATGGGAATTTAAAATTAAGATTAATAAGATTGCTCTCAGAGAATTATATTACCAATTTTAATTTCATATATAAGTAGTATCATTTCTATATTGGTGAGATTTGATGATTGAAGGTATTAACATATTAAAAATGGATATGTTTATTAAAACACGGAGCTGGGGAGTGATGGTGCTCATCCTTGCAAGCCTAGAAAATTCCAAGAAAGAAGCATTGTTCATTTTATGTATGTACTTTGGAGAGAATAATGAGCCTAGGCTTGTGAGAGTCAATAAGCTCTTCTTGTTCTGAGTTTTGACTTGCACACTAATCTCTAGTAATTCACTTCCAGTAGCAAAGATTTAACTTAGGAAATCACGGAATCAGATTTGGGTTTTAGAATGACAACACTAGCTACAGTGAGGAAAACTTAGAAATGAAGACAGGGAGAGTAAAGCCAAGGTGGGAGGAAAAAGACCAATTTGAAGAGGGCTTGCAGCAATTCAGAAAACAACTGATGGAAACCTGATTTAGAGTAGCTACATTTGAGAGCTCTTCAGGAGGTAGAATCCTCAGGATCTGATGGCTAACTAGATGAGGGTGGTAAAGGAGAGTGAGTAGTCAAACACAGTACTACTCAATTTTTGGTTTGTTTGGATCATTCAGTGAATGTTGGTGTCATTCAATAAATAAAAGATCACACTAGGAGGATCAGGTTTAGTGGAAATAATGACACAATTCATTTAGGTTACTGGTAAGACAATCATGTGGTGATATTTAGCAGGCTAGTGGATAAATGTGTCTGAAATATGGGATAGGTTTCTGAGGTGTAAATGTAGAGTCGGGAATGATCAGAATACAGTTATTATTTGAAACTTAGAAAAGAACACAGAGAAAATCAGCGTTTAAAGTTTGAATAGATAAAGAGGAATCTACCAAAGAGACTGAGAAGTAGCCAGAGTGGTTGGAGAAATACCTGAAAACTTTTCTAACAAGAAGGTAATAGCACATTTAAATGATGTTAAGAGAGTAGTTTTAGTGAAGTGGTGGTGGGTTTAGTGAAATGTTTGTAGTTGGTTATTATAGATGAAGAATTTGTAGTCCAGAAGTTTACCCTTAAAGGGGAGGAAGAAAAGAGGAAGTTAAGGAATTCAGTAGACAAGGTAATGTTGAGGATACAGAAGAGAGAAAAGCTAATTCAGATAATGAGTTCCTTGAGAATCAAGAAAGTGTGAAGGATTTGAGATCTAAAGCAAAATAAAAGGATTATCCTTAGGCTGGAAGACAAGTCTTCCATTTCAAGATAAAGGAAGGGGGCCTCCCTGGTGGCGCAGTGGTTGGGAGTCCGCCTGCCGATGCAGGGGATGCGGGTTCGTGCCCCGGTCTGGGAGGATCCCATATGCCGCGGAGCGGCTGGGCCCGTGAGCCATGGCCGCTGGGCCTGCGCGTCCGGAGCCTGTGCTTCGCAGCGGGAGAGGCCACAACAGTGAGAGGCCCACATACCGCAAAAAGAAAAAAAAAAAAAAAAAAAAAAGATAAAGGAAGGAGGAAATGCTAGGCACAGCTATATGTAGCTTAGTTAATTTTGTGTCTAGATGTTGAAAAAAGCTCATGATTTTTACTATTGCTATGAGGTGGAATATGAGAAAATAAATCAACTTTTTAAAAACCAGATAGGGTTAATGGTAGAGAGAGATGATTAAAAACACATAGGTAGATTGCTTAGAATCTTGAGTGGTAGTTGAAGCTGAGGCCAGGAATTTATAGTGATACCATTCAGAATGGGTCTAAGTTTTCCTGCAAAAATGCTTAACAGAACTCGTACAGCTTAAATTGACACCTCTGAGCACTAACAAACTAAGACACAGAAAAAGGCAGTTCCTTGGTGAGTGCAGGAAGGTGAATGTCACCATGTGAGACTTCTGACAGTACAATATCTGGCATTGGGATGCCCCTTTCTTTCAAACATCGGCAATGTTCAACTCTAAAAATGCCCTGATTTTAAAAATAATCTCAATTATCAAAATCAATGCAAGAAAATATATTACCATTTAGGAAGTCTGAAAACAAAAAGATATAACATGAACAGCCTTTAGTATTAAAGATATGAATATTGGTTTGAGGTGAGCTTTGGCTTAATTCAATATCAAAATCCATAGAATATGAAATAGAGTTGTATTCTTTCAGAATAAAGATTCAAATGACTAAATCTCATCGCATGTTTCATTCTAAAATGGACTAAATTCAAACAGAATTTGCGAACTCTTGACATCCTCTGATTATTTTAAAAAACTCTATTTGTAGCACATCAGTCTTGTTAAAAGGAAAGAAAATGAGTTCCCAAAGGTATTGCATTACATAATATTATCATTTTCCCCATAAGAGTGTGGGACATGGGACTTGCCTGGCAGCCCAGTGGTTAAGACTCCAGGCTTCCACTGCAGGGGACACAGGTTTGATCCCTGATGGAGGAACCAAGATCCTGCATGCCACAAAGTGTGGCCAGAAATAAATAAATAAATAAAACAAAAAAAAGTGTTGGACATGCCACTATTTTTATTAAGAAGAAGAGAAATATAAATGAAATCATAATTGTAGCAGAAAGGCAAAGGTTTTATGATAACCTACGAAAGGTTTCCTATTGTACTAGGAAGAATTTGCATTGCAAAATATGCATGGGGGGGGTTTCCAAGACATCTTAACAAGCTTATTTTGAAATGGCATGAAGCACACATAAACAATTAAAAACAGTTATAATTTAAAGAGATTAGCTGGATTAAAATCCCGGTTTCCTAGTCATGTTCTTGATCAGCTCAATGGGAGATTATTAGAAAAATAGATAAGTATATATTAATTAACAACAACCTATGTCTAAATATAACTTAGCTCTTGGCAGTTTCATAGAAATTTGGACAAGTGAATCATCACAGAAAATAATCATCTAGAGTTCTCATCTTTATTTGGGTTTAGATAAGCTTAAATATATAATATTTTATAATTTCTATAATAATATACACATTTGAGCTGATAATTACTAAAAAGAATAACTATCTTTTCCAACAAAATTGCTATAAAGAATAAAGTTTGAAAGCTTAGGCCAAAACAAACACCAAGTTTCCTTAAGGCAACATGGTTTACCTTTAAAAAGGTGACTGCTGGGCTTCCCTCGTAGTGCAGTGGTTAAGAATCCGCCTGCCAAGGCAGGGGACATGGGTTCGAGTCCTGGTCCGGGAAGATGCCACATGCTGTGGAGCAACTAAGCCCGTGTGCCACAATTACTGAGCCCGCGCGCCACGACTCGTGAAGCCCGTGTGCCTAGCGCCTGTGCTCCGCAATAAGAGAAGCCACCACAATGAGAAGCCCGCACACTGCAACGAAGAGTAGCCCCGACTCGCGGCAACTAGAGAAAACCCTCATGCAGCAACGAAGATCCAATGCAACAAGAAATAAATAAATAAATTTATTTTAAAAAAAAGTGAATGCTGCTTTTAATTCCATAGTATTTGGGATTTCAGTCCTTTTAAAGTAAACCAGTAAAATTGATTCACATTGAAAATGTTCCATGTTTATCCTGCAGCTCTCTTATCTTCCAGCCCCCAGCACTTAGCCCCTGTTAGCTCACATGTCCAGATTTGAGATGAATGGACGTAACATTTAACAGAAGAGATGTTTATTCTGGCATTTTATCTCCTCAGTGCCTTGAAGTGCTTTTTTCCAATACCTAAACAACTTCCTGGAAGCAAATCAAATACTAGAAATTTGAACTTGGTCATGCCTTATGGTACATCCATACAGGATCAAACACTTTAACCAACAAGGTATTCCATTGGAATTTAATTACCTAGCAGCAAAGGAACCCAAGAAATGTTAGAAGCAGAGATAGGGAGGGTAGGGGAGCTTTGACATATTTCTAAATGGTTGAATTAAAAGCTCTCAACTCTTTTTTTAGTCAGTAAGCTTAAACATTTAATAGTCATTTTAAATCTGAAAGTTATCTCAGGTTTCAAATACTATAATATTCAGTTTTTTACTTTAATGTTTAATTTTTTAACCTGGAATCCTTTGTTCAAACACATTTTTTAAGGAAATCCAATATTAAAATAGTAGCTAAATCCTAAAAGGATTGCCCACCACCACCCACCCTCCCAGGCACACACACTCACTTTCCAGGTGTTTCTACAGCTGTTGGAGACATTTCACTGTGGCTGGACTTGATAGTATGAAAACATGAGCACAGAAATGTCCATGGAGATAAGACAAGAAACTGGACTGCTTGATTCTCATCTCAGTAAATTCTCTGTGCTGTTACATAGTTCAAATCTCATCACCCCTTCCTTTTTTAATATCAGAAAACTCCTCAAAAGCCTTGGAAAATTCCTCAACATGCATAATATTAAAACCAAGTTCTATAGCATGACTCTTCAATTACTTGTGGCTCCTAAACATATCACTTCCCTCACCTCTGTGACTTTGAACACAATGATCCCACTGCCTGAAATGTACTCCCACATTTTGCTTGCATACCTAATTTTTCACATCAAGAAACTCATATTCCAACAGGGAAGCTTAGTCAAATAATACAGAAGTGATTATATTAGAAGGAAGAACATGACAACAGGGATGCAATCAAATGGTTCCTAGGGAAACTAAAAAAAGACTGTAATTTGGTTGAAGACACAGTAGTAACTGAGATGGACTTAAAAGAATAGATATGATTTTTACTGGCAAAGGTATTGAGATGGCAAAATAGTAGAATAATCAAGAAAGATGTTGAAAAGCATGGAGGATATTGCTTGAATATTATCTTCCAGTTTGGCTAGAATTTAGGGTACATAAAGAGAATTAGTAGAGTTATAAGACTGGAAAGGTGAAATGGGATCATTCTCTTATAACCCTGACTGCCAGGTTGTGATATTTGTATCTAACGAGGAAGAGTTTTAAGTAAAGATTGACATAACCAGAGTTACACTTAAATAAGATGAACATGGCAGCAGTGAATAGGATGTACTGGTGACCAATTGGGTCACTAATAGCCCAGACAGGAAGCCATGAGGAAAAGAACAAGACTGGTGACAGTGACTTAAGCTGAGGGGATAGAGTTATTAATTAGAAAATGGTAAATGATGAGTAGTTGTGGTCCCAAAGTCTTTGACTATAAGATTGTATATGAGTTGTTGGTACGAGAATGTCCACAAAGTTTGCTTTCTTTAGAGTAATCAATTACAGAAAGAGAGTGTGAGAACTTAAGCGAAAGTAGAAACAGCTATTATGGAAGTTTAATCTTTTACAGTTTTTTATAAGGTACTGCAGATTCCAAATGAGAAATAGGATTTCTTCTGCTGATATAACAACACTTTATCAGGTTTGGAATAGAAATATAGTACATCATAAAGTTTTGATTTAATATTAAAGAAAGTAGAAGATATTTTTCTTTGAGCGACTAGATATTTACAGAAGTAAATACTTTAGGCCCATTTAAACTGTGTAAACCCTGAATGGCTGTTCAAATGCCTTGCAACATATGTCAATATCTAATATCATCTCTGTTGATGATGTTCCAGATATTCTAAAATGTAAAGTTGATTGAGAGACTTTTATAAGTAGGTAAAAATAACTTTTGTATTTAAACAATATATCTAATTACATATCTAAATATATATATATAATATATTAATAAGATATATATTTCATAATATATCTTATGAAAATAATAAGAATGCTGCAATTTGTGATCATTTCAAGATTCACCCTATAATTTCTTTGCTTTCCTCTCATTAACCCTAAAGTAGCCATAAGTGCCATTTTTAATGTGGTGACTTAAACAAAAAAGTTATCTGTCAGGATTTTCACATAGCTGGAAAAAAATGATGCTATAAAACAGAAAGTTTCTTTCAGACTGACAAATAATGTAAGTCATTTTCTCAACTATATGGCAAGAAAGAAATTTGGGGCACAACCTATAACCTATACATGATCTAGCATATTAGTAGGTGTGGTATAGTATACCATATGCTGTTTCTAGTCTTTCAGAAACAAGGCAAGCAATGTGGAAGAGAAACGTGCCTAGAAAATACTTTAGCAGGAATGGCTATAGTGGCTATGTTCCCTGGATTCTTCTCATATCCCCATCCCTGACCCAACATCTAGTCCAAAGACATGCTCATGATAGGCACCCAAAAAACACTTGCATTTTGGTTGTCTTTGTTATATGAAGACGAATTTATACTCTTGTCTGAAAATGAGCCAGATTTTGCTTATTTAGAATAGGCTATTATGTAATGAAACTAGAAAAGGAGAATAATTTAGTGATCTTATCCTCTGCCTCTAGCACACTATGTAAATATTCTGCATAGCATCTTAACTGCCATTCTCTTATTTGCAGGCGTGCGCGCGGGCGCGTGCGCGCGCGCGCACACACACACACACACACACACAAAGTACCTTACCTCTGTCACAGTTCTCTTCATCACTGCCGTCCACACAGTCATGAATTCCATCACAAAGCCATCTAATTGGAATACAGTGGGCTTTATTTCTGCATCGAAACTGATCTTCCTTACACTCAGTCACACAGTCCATCTGTTCAAATACAAACGGCCACTGCAGTTTTCATTAATGATAATGCTATCGTCACAAGCAAGATAAACATGCAGCTGACAATACTGGAGATTGATTATACTGTGGGCTTTCTTTTATTTTTAGTTAATGAATATCACCTCTGCAAATGACAATAGGGTTTAGTCTATGGACAGCACGAAGATTCAGATATTTGCTGAAATTATTGTATTCAATGTTCTTGTCTTGACATTTTAGACAGTGCTAAGAATCAAGATTCTGTCTCTTTGTTTTTACTATATTTGCTTTCTCAAACCTAATTCATGTAATTCAGAGATTTTAAACAAAAGATAGATTTTACCTCATCTGAACCATCAGCACAATCATATTCTCCATTACATTTCAAAGATGCTGAAATACATCCTCCACTGGCACATATATATTCACTTGATGAGCAAGTAGGAGAAGCTGAATATAAAGTTGAAATTTAGATTTAGTGAACAGAATGAATGGTTGATAGATAAAAGCATATAAAAATTATACATAGTAATGAAAATAGTTTAGATTATTTGAGCTATATTCAACATCTGATATTAAATATTGACTTAAGATGTGCTTTACAATATTATTGCATTGTATTAAATATACCTCATGATGTAATAGCCTGTTCAATAAGTATTCAACTCACTAGACTAAAGAAAGAAAGGGAAAGAAAAAAACCCTCTATAACTTCCATCTTTCTGATTTGTGCAGAGTTAAATGTATTTTTTTACAATTTTCAATTTATTTAAAAGACAAAAGCCTCAAATTATTTTTAAAACTGTAATAGGATTTAGTGACCTTTGGGAATGTTAATTCATATGTGCATTGTATAAAGCTAAAAGTGGAAATCTTGGCATGGTCTCATAGACCCTATGATATCTATTTGGCTGTTTTGATATAAATGTCATATTTACATAAGTTTTAAGAAGTTTTTTTTTTGGTTTGGGGTTTTAAATATGAATATATGTATGATTAGCAGAGTCTGTAGAATTTGAAGTATTTCTTAATGTATGGAAAAAATTTTTTAAATGTGGATAAATAAGTTACTACCAATACCCAATTTAATTAATGGACATAATAATGATGAGACCTTTCTTTGTCTATGTGTTTGAGTTTGCTAAGTTTGCATTCAAACCTCTGCAGTTCTTGGCCTTATATTAGACTAATAGGTAGCCAAATGTACTTACATAATGACTTTGTGGTCTAAATTACTTAGTCCAGGAATGCTAAAAAGCTTTTCCCTTGGGATTTAATTTCTTTTAATTGGCAGTGTTTGCCTAGGGATATGTATTAATAAGGAGTCTGGGAATATGTATGGATTCAGTAAGAAAAAAGATGTGGTCAATTAGCAACATGGACCATGGGCACGGTACTGGGACAATGGTAATGTGTGTGCCAGGTATCTGCAATTCTGACCTAGTCTCTCTAAGTAATTTAACCATGAAGGTGCTTATAACCATATACATAGATTAAAAACTGATTTTTTCCCTAGTATTTTTTTTCCTGTAGAATAGTTATTAAAATTCCTAAGTATAAAAGTTAATTTAATGAGTATATTTAAAGTCATGTTTAAGGAATAGAAATGTATAAATTGGGCTTTTCTTCCTATGCTCTGGTTTTGCTTCTTAATTTTATTTTTATTTTGGACCATGACATAAATAGAAATAATAGACATCCTTTTTCTCAGTTGGTATCACATTGAAACTACTATATTCTGTTTTATAACCTTAATTTCCAGAATTGAAACCTGACTTCTATCATACTTACAGTTTCAACATATTTCATGTTGCTGTCTTGGAAAAACAACTCCAAATGGTGTAGAAAAATATAGAGACCAGAAAACCAAATTTTGGGGAGTAATGCTTGGATCTTGAAATAATAACAATCTTACCTGCCAAAACACTTTCAAAACATATGAAGGGCATACCAATTAATTTATCTACAGATATTTCAGATTATTTCTTAAAAACAGTAAATATGTGCATTATTTGCTACTGTTTTGTGCATATCATTGCTTAAATTTAAATTCTAACCAAGTTAAAATATTAGTTAAATGAAATATGGCCTCAAGAATTTTACCTGGCTCACAGTTTTTCTCATCTTCTCCATATTTACAGTCTTCATGGCCATCGCATTTCCATTTTGCTGATATACACTGACCATTGGAACACTGGAACTGATCTTTGGAACAACTTGTTTCACAATTTCTCTGTCAAAAACAACACAGACATAATTAAAATTAATTTTTTAGACAAATGTCTTCAAACCCAAAAAAGACACATACAAGAAACTCAAATGGTCACATTTAAGCTTGTGACTATATAACATTATAATCCTTTTCCACTTTCATTTGTCTCTTAGTCATAATAAAACAGAGAAATGTAAAAAGAACATAAATCCCATGGCTTTATCAACTAATTAAATTGCTCTGAGTGGCTCATTCTCCAATAGACAGTTATAGGGTAATGTAATTTTAATAAATATAAGTGACAATGAAGATTGTGGGGAAATAAAAGGGCTAAAAAGTATTTCTAAGCAAGTACAGCTGGTTCCTTGGGAGGGGAGTGGAAGGATGAATGTGAAACAACTAAGAATCCTAAGGCAATTCTGACTTGCCTTGGCAAAACTTCCCCTAATGTTCTTTCTTTCCTCTTATTCCCATTTTTGTTCCCTCTGTACCTGTTCTTTTACAGTTTGGTTGCTGTTCATATTCTTTTTCCACTCTCCTGACATTTGTTCCTGTGGAACTGTGAAATGAATTGTCACAATTGGCATTTTCTGCTAGCTTGCACACGGATTTTATTTGGAAGTCAAATAAGATAGTAGTGATACCTTTGGGGGCCTTTCAGTTCTTTTTGTGAGATCAATGAAAGGGATCCACTAGATATTTACTTTCCTTGAGTCTGACCACTCTGATTGAAATGGGATGCTCCAGTGAAATATCTTGCTGGGATGATGTTTTTCTGCTGTTTAGCAATTTCTACTGTAGCCAAAATCTATTTGTCTGCTCCTTTCACAAAAGGTGCAGCACTCTCACAGCTTGTGAAACTCCCAGTGAAAGAAGCATATCAAACTATTACTCCCTGCTTCTTCCCAGTTTCATCCCATGTAAGAAAGAAGAGTTTATTTTCTAAATTCCTATAGTTTTCTCTTTGCTGATGGCAGTTTAGACTGCCTGCTATATAACTGATTTTCTTTTCTTCTTTTTTTCTTCCCTTCTTCTCCCAAGTACTGAAAATTTACCATTTACTAGAGTTTCTTAAATAATAATGCAAAGAAAACTAAGATTACTCCCCGTATTTGATAAATTCTAATAGAAGACCAGCACCTAAACCAACAATTGCAATAAAATATACTGTCAAGATAAATGAATATGCTTTAAACATATGAATTCTTAAAGGTTTAACAAAAGGCTTCACAGAAGAAGTTTAAACAGAAATGGAACTAAGAAAAGATTTTTCATGTGTAAGGAGAATTAGAAATGTGCTGTATCTGAGGGGTAAGTTATGTAATGGTGCAGGACGTTGGAGAAATAGCCCATGCACTGGTCATGAGAAAGTAATTTCACATATTTTGTTCATCACCTTCCTCTTCCATGCCCAGTACTATGCCTGGGACACATTCAATAAGTAAGCATTCAATAAAAACTGCTGAATAAATAGTTGAATGAATGAAGTAGCAAATGTAGAAAATCAGGAATATAAATGAACATTTTATGTAATTCAGGTCCACTAGGATAGGGATCATGTCTGTCTATGAATCAAGTATCTAATATATGCGTTGATTATAACTGCTCAGTATATATTTATAGAATTAATTAATGTTTATCTCAGCAATAAGGCTAATTCAAGTAAAAGAGTTCAGTAACCAACAACACTGGTCTATTTGTGTTGACAATAACACAGAAGGTAATACTTATAGACACTTTTTCTATCATCAGAAGATTTTGATTTATAACAGATTACAGTATAGTTGATGCAGTGTGTCTGTGTTTATATCTGTGGGGTATTTAATTATCTTAGACATTTAAAAACATACAGAAAAATAGAGAGAATAGAATAATAAGACCCACGTGCTCATATGCATATTTAACAATTATCCACACTTGGCTATTCATGTTTCATAATCCTCTCCCCCAATTTATTTATATTCTGAACTTTAACATAACAACGATAGCTTCAGAAAATTAACAGTATCATGGAATTAACAAAAATTTCTTAAAGTTATTCCCAATCCACATTAAAATTTTTCTTATTTTCTTAACTATATAAAAATATGGTTTGGTAAAAGAAGGATGTAAAAGATGTCTATACACTGAGTTTGATTTGAGTTTCTTTTAATGTGTAACTATTTTCCATT